>NC_142719.1:29290134-29593164 GCF_055471065.1 Atractosteus spatula
GAATATTACATTAGTTCTTTGAAGGAGATCTGAACCCTAACCCTAACCAGTGCAAACCCAAAGCTAGGGTTAGGGTTAGGATTCCAGCAAAAGGTAGGTACTTTTTGATGGCATGTCTGTGTTTTAGGACAGAAATGATATTTAGGAAAAGCGTTATTTTAATGATATCTTCAAAAAACAAATTCTTCCATATATTGGTACTCTGCATTGCTCAAAAAGGAACTTTGACAAAATTGCCCTGAAGGCAAAAGTTTGAAAAAACTGTTATTACATCTCACTATCTTACCGTTGGCTTTGAACACACATGCATATTTACACAGAAATACCAAATTTAGGGGGGGTTTCGACTCTAACCCCAGTTAAGCCTGAAACTATGCTCATTGAGACCACCATCCATCACAACATTTCCGATAGTGGAATACTTGTTCCAACATAGAATTTTTCCTTTCTTGGTACGTTCTCCTTAGTATGGTGTGCTTGCTTAACCATTTTTGACAAATATTTTCTATCAGTGAAGTATATTTTGCACTCTAGTGAGTGGAATATTACATTAGTTCTTTGAAGGAGATCTGAACCCTAACCCTAACTAGTGCAAACCCAAAGCTAGGGTTAGGGTTAGGATTCCAGCAAAAGGTAGGTACTTTTTGATGGCATGGCTTTGTTTTAGGACAGAAATGATATTTAGGAAAAGCGTTATTTTATTGATATCTTCAAAAAAAATGTCTTCCATATATTGCTACTCTGCATTGCTCAAAAAGGAAATTTGACAAAATTGCCCTGAAGGCAAAAGTTTGAAAAAACTGTTATTACATCTCACTATCTTACCGTTGGCTTTGAACACACATGCATATTTACACAGAAATACCAAATTTAGGGGGGGTTTCGACTCTAACCCCAGTTAAGCCTGAAACTATGCTCATTGAGACCACCATCCAACACAACATTTCCGATAGTAGAATACTTGTTCCAACATAGAATTTTTCCTTTCTTGGTACGTTCCCCTTAGTATGGTGTGCTTGCTTAACCATTTTTGACAAATATTTTCTATCACTGAAGTATATTTTGCACTCAAGTGAGTGGAATATTACATTAGTTCTTTGAAGGAGATCTGAACCCTGACCCTAACCAGTGCAAACCCAAAGCTAGGGTTAGGGTTAGGATTCCAGCAAAAGGTAGGTACTTTTTGATGGCATGGCTGTGTTTTAGGACAGAAATGATATTTAGGAAAAACGTTATTTTAATGATATCTTCAAAAAACAAATTCTTCCATATATTGGTACTCTGCATTGCTCAAAAAGGAACTTTGACAAAATTGCCCTGAAGGCAAAAGTTTGAAAAAACTGTTATTACATCTCACTATCTTACAGTTGGCTTTGAACACACATGCATATTTACACAGAAATACCAAATTTAGGGGGGGTTTCGACTCTAACCCCAGTTAAGCCTGAAACTATGCTCATTGAGACCACCATCCAACACAACATTTCCAATAGTAGAATTCTTGTTCCAACATAGAATTTTTCCTTTCTTGGTACGTTCTCCTTAGTATGGTGTGCTTGCTTAACCATTTTTGACAAATATTTTCTATCAGTGAAGTATATTTTGCACTCTAGTGAGTGGAATATTACATTAGTTCTTTGAAGGAGATCTGAACCCTAACCCTAACTAGTGCAAACCCAAAGCTAGGGTTAGGGTTAGGATTCCAGCAAAAGGTAGGTACTTTTTGATGGCATGGCTGTGTTTTAGGACAGAAATGATATTTAGGAAAAGCGTTATTTTATTGATATCTTCAAAATAAATGTCTTCCATATATTGCTACTCTGCATTGCTCAAAAAGGAAATTTGACAAAATTGCCCTGAAGGCAAAAGTTTGAAAAAACTGTTATTACATCTCACTATCTTACCGTTGGCTTTGAACACACATGCATATTTACACAGAAATACCAAATTTAGGGGGGGTTTCGACTCTAACCCCAGTTAAGCCTGAAACTATGCTCATTGAGACCACCATCCAACACAACATTTCCGATAGTAGAATACTTGTTCCAACATAGAATTTTTCCTTTCTTGGTACGTTCCCCTTAGTATGGTGTGCTTGCTTAACCATTTTTGACAAATATTTTCTATCACTGAAGTATATTTTGCACTCAAGTGAGTGGAATATTACATTAGTTCTTTGAAGGAGATCTGAACCCTGACCCTAACCAGTGCAAACCCAAAGCTAGGGTTAGGGTTAGGATTCCAGCAAAAGGTAGGTACTTTTTGATGGCATGGCTGTGTTTTAGGACAGAAATGATATTTAGGAAAAACGTTATTTTAATGATATCTTCAAAAAACAAATTCTTCCATATATTGGTACTCTGCATTGCTCAAAAAGGAACTTTGACAAAATTGCCCTGAAGGCAAAAGTTTGAAAAAACTGTTATTACATCTCACTATCTTACAGTTGGCTTTGAACACACATGCATATTTACACAGAAATACCAAATTTAGGGGGGGTTTCGACTCTAACCCCAGTTAAGCCTGAAACTATGCTCATTGAGACCACCATCCAACACAACATTTCCGATAGTAGAATTCTTGTTCCAACATAGAATTTTTCCTTTCTTTGTACGTTCTCCTTAGTATGGTGTGCTTGCTTAACCATTTTTGACAAATATTTTCTATCAGTGAAGTATATTTTGCACTCAAGTGAGTGGAATATTACATTAGTTCTTTGAAGGAGATCTGAACCCTAACCCTTACCAGTGCAAAACCAAAGCTAGGGTTAGGGTTAGGATTCCAGCAAAAGGTAGGTACTTTTTGATGGCATGGCAGTGTTTTAGGACAGAAATGATATTTAGGAAAAGCGTTATTTTAATGATATCTTCAAAAAACAAATTCTTCCATATATTGGTACTCTGCATTGCTCAAAAAGGAACTTTGACAAAATTGCCCTGAAGGCAAAAGTTTGAAAAAACTGTTATTACATCTCACTATCTTACTGCTGGCTTTGAACACACATGCATATTTACACAGAAATACCAAATTTAGGGGGGGTTTTGACTCTAAACCCAGTTAAGCCTGAAACTATGCTCATTGAGACCACCATCCAACACAACATTTCCGATAGTAGAATACTTGTTCCAACATAGAATTTTTCCTTTCTTGGTACGTTCTCCTTAGTATGGTGTGCTTGCTTAACCATTTTTGACAAATATTTTCTATCAGTGAAGTATATTTTGCACTCAAGTGAGTGGAATATTACATTAGTTCTTTGAAGGAGATCTGAACCCTAACCCTAACCAGTGCAAACCCAAAGCTAGGGTTAGGGTTAGGATTCCAGCAAAAGGTAGGTACTTTTTGATGGCATGTCTGTGTTTTAGGACAGAAATGATATTTAGGAAAAGCGTTATTTTAATGATATCTTCAAAAAACAAATTCTTCCATATATTGGTACTCTGCATTGCTCAAAAAGGAACTTTGACAAAATTGCCCTGAAGGCAAAAGTTTGAAAAAACTGTTATTACATCTCACTATCTTACCGTTGGCTTTGAACACACATGCATATTTACACAGAAATACCAAATTTAGGGGGGGTTTCGACTCTAACCCCAGTTAAGCCTGAAACTATGCTCATTGAGACCACCATCCATCACAACATTTCCGATAGTGGAATACTTGTTCCAACATAGAATTTTTCCTTTCTTGGTACGTTCTCCTTAGTATGGTGTGCTTGCTTAACCATTTTTGACAAATATTTTCTATCACTGAAGTATATTTTGCACTCAAGTAAGTGGAATATTACATTAGTTCTTTGAAGGAGATCTGAACCCTAACCCTAACCAGTGCAAACCCAAAGCTAGGGTTAGGGTTAGGATTCCAGCAAAACGTAGGTACTTTTTGATGGTATGGCTGTGTTTTAGGACAGAAATGATATATAGGAAAAGCATTATTTCACTGATATCTTCAAAAAAAAATTCTTCTATGTATTGGTACTCTGCATTTCTCAAAAAGGAAATGTTGCCAAAATTGTGCAGAAGGCAAAAGTTTGAAAAAACTGTTATTACATCTCACTATCTTACCGTTGGCTTTGAACACACATGCATATTTACACAGAAATACCAAATTTAGGGGGGGTTTCGACTCTAACCCCAGTTAAGCCTGAAACTATGCTCATTGAGACCACCATCCAACACAACATTTCCGATAGTGGAATACTTGTTCCAACATAGAATTTTTCCTTTCTTGGTACGTTCTCCTTAGTATGGTGTGCTTGCTTAACCATTTTTGACAAATATTTTCTATCAGTGAAGTATATTTTGCACTCAAGTGAGTGGAATATTACATTAGTTCTTTGAAGGAGATCTGAACCCTAACCCTAACCAGTGCAAACCCAAAGCTAGGGTTAGGGTTAGGATTCCAACAAAAGGTAGGTACTTTTTGATGGCATGGCTGTGTTTTAGGACAGAAATGATATTTAGGAAAAGCGTTATTTTATTGATATCTTCAAAAAAAATGTCTTCCATATATTGCTACTCTGCATTGCTCAAAAAGGAAATTTGACAAAATTGCCCTGAAGGCAAAAGTTTGAAAAAACTGTTATTACATCTCACTATCTTACCGTTGGCTTTGAACACACATGCATATTTACACAGAAATACCAAATTTAGGGGGGGTTTCGACTCTAACCCCAGTTAAGCCTGAAACTATGCTCATTGAGACCACCATCCAACACAACATTTCCGATAGTAGAATACTTGTTCCAACATAGAATTTTTCCTTTCTTGGTACGTTCCCCTTAGTATGGTGTGCTTGCTTAACCATTTTTGACAAATATTTTCTATCACTGAAGTATATTTTGCACTCAAGTGAGTGGAATATTACATTAGTTCTTTGAAGGAGATCTGAACCCTGACCCTAACCAGTGCAAACCCAAAGCTAGGGTTAGGGTTAGGATTCCAGCAAAAGGTAGGTACTTTTTGATGGCATGGCTGTGTTTTAGGACAGAAATGATATTTAGGAAAAACGTTATTTTAATGATATCTTCAAAAAACAAATTCTTCCATATATTGGTACTCTGCATTGCTCAAAAAGGAACTTTGACAAAATTGCCCTGAAGGCAAAAGTTTGAAAAAACTGTTATTACATCTCACTATCTTACAGTTGGCTTTGAACACACATGCATATTTACACAGAAATACCAAATTTAGGGGGGGTTTCGACTCTAACCCCAGTTAAGCCTGAAACTATGCTCATTGAGACCACCATCCAACACAACATTTCCGATAGTAGAATTCTTGTTCCAACATAGAATTTTTCCTTTCTTGGTACGTTCTCCTTAGTATGGTGTGCTTGCTTAACCATTTTTGACAAATATTTTCTATCAGTGAAGTATATTTTGCACTCTAGTGAGTGGAATATTACATTAGTTCTTTGAAGGAGATCTGAACCCTAACCCTAACTAGTGCAAACCCAAAGCTAGGGTTAGGGTTAGGATTCCAGCAAAAGGTAGGTACTTTTTGATGGCATGGCTGTGTTTTAGGACAGAAATGATATTTAGGAAAAGCGTTATTTTATTGATATCTTCAAAAAAAATGTCTTCCATATATTGCTACTCTGCATTGCTCAAAAAGGAAATTTGACAAAATTGCCCTGAAGGCAAAAGTTTGAAAAAACTGTTATTACATCTCACTATCTTACCGTTGGCTTTGAACACACATGCATATTTACACAGAAATACCAAATTTAGGGGGGGTTTCGACTCTAACCCCAGTTAAGCCTGAAACTATGCTCATTGAGACCACCATCCAACACAACATTTCCGATAGTAGAATACTTGTTCCAACATAGAATTTTTCCTTTCTTGGTACGTTCCCCTTAGTATGGTGTGCTTGCTTAACCATTTTTGACAAATATTTTCTATCACTGAAGTATATTTTGCACTCAAGTGAGTGGAATATTACATTAGTTCTTTGAAGGAGATCTGAACCCTGACCCTAACCAGTGCAAACCCATAGCTAGGGTTAGGGTTAGGATTCCAGCAAAAGGTAGGTACTTTTTGATGGCATGGCTGTGTTTTAGGACAGAAATGATATTTAGGAAAAACGTTATTTTAATGATATCTTCAAAAAACAAATTCTTCCATATATTGGTACTCTGCATTGCTCAAAAAGGAACTTTGACAAAATTGCCCTGAAGGCAAAAGTTTGAAAAAACTGTTATTACATCTCACTATCTTACCGTTGGCTTTGAACACACATGCATATTTACACAGAAATACCAAATTTAGGGGGGGTTTCGACTCTAACCCCAGTTAAGCCTGAAACTATGCTCATTGAGACCACCATCCAACACAACATTTCCGATAGTAGAATTCTTGTTCCAACATAGAATTTTTCCTTTCTTGGTACGTTCTCCTTAGTATGGTGTGCTTGCTTAACCATTTTTGACAAATATTTTCTATCAGTGAAGTATATTTTGCACTCAAGTGAGTGGAATATTACATTAGTTCTTTGAAGGAGATCTGAACCCTAACCCTAACCAGTGCAAACCCAAAGCTAGGGTTAGGGTTTAGATTTCCAGCAAAAGGTAGGTACTTTTTGATGGCATGTCTGTGTTTTAGGACAGAAATGATATTTAGGAAAAGCGTTATTTTAATGATATCTTCAAAAAACAAATTCTTCCATATATTGGTACTCTGCATTGCTCAAAAAGGAACTTTGACAAAATTGCCCTGAAGGCAAAAGTTTGAAAAAACTGTTATTACATCTCACTATCTTACCGTTGGCTTTGAACACACATGCATATTTACACAGAAATACCAAATTTAGGGGGGGTTTCGACTCTAACCCCAGTTAAGCCTGAAACTATGCTCATTGAGACCACCATCCATCACAACATTTCCGATAGTGGAATACTTGTTCCAACATAGAATTTTTCCTTTCTTGGTACGTTCTCCTTAGTATGGTGTGCTTGCTTAACCATTTTTGACAAATATTTTCTATCACTGAAGTATATTTTGCACTCAAGTGAGTGGAATATTACATTAGTTCTTTGAAGGAGATCTGAACCCTAACCCTAACCAGTGCAAACCCAAAGCTAGGGTTAGGGTTAGGATTCCAGCAAAACGTAGGTACTTTTTGATGGTATGGCTGTGTTTTAGGACAGAAATGATATATAGGAAAAGCATTATTTCACTGATATCTTCAAAAAAAAATTCTTCTATGTATTGGTACTCTGCATTTCTCAAAAAGGAAATGTTGCCAAAATTGTGCTGAAGGCAAAAGTTTGAAAAAACTGTTATTACATCTCACTATCTTACCGTTGGCTTTGAACACACATGCATATTTACACAGAAATACCAAATTTAGGGGGGGTTTCGACTCTAACCCCAGTTAAGCTTGAAACTATGCTCATTGAGACCACCATCCAACACAACATTTCCGATAGTGGAATACTTGTTCCAACATAGAATTTTTCCTTTCTTGGTACGTTCTCCTTAGTATGGTGTGCTTGCTTAACCATTTTTGACAAATATTTTCTATCAGTGAAGTATATTTTGCACTCAAGTGAGTGGAATATTACATTAGTTCTTTGAAGGAGATCTGAACCCTAACCCTAACCAGTGCAAACCCAAAGCTAGGGTTAGGGTTAGGATTCCAGCAAAAGGTAGGTACTTTTTGATGGCATGGCTGTGTTTTAGGACAGAAATGATATTTAGGAATAGCGTTATTTTATTGATATCTTCAAAAAAAATGTCTTCCATATATTGCTACTCTGCATTGCTCAAAAAGGAAATTTGACAAAATTGCCCTGAAGGCAAAAGTTTGAAAAAACTGTTATTACATCTCACTATCTTACCATTGGCTTTGAACACACATGCATATTTACACAGAAATACCAAGTTTAGGGGGGGTTTCGACTCTAACCCCAGTTAAGCCTGAAACTATGCTCATTGAGACCACCATCCAACACAACGTTTCCGATAGTAGAATACTTGTTCCAACATAGAATTTTTCCTTTCTTGGTACGTTCTCCTTAGTATGGTGTGCTTGCTTAACCATTTTTGACAAATATTTTCTATCAGTGAAGTATAGTTTGCACTCAAGTGAGTGGAATATTACATTAGTTCTTTGAAGGAGATCTGAACCCTAACCCTAACCCTAGCTTTGGGTTTGCACTGGTTAGGGTTAGGGTTCCAGCAAAAGGTAGGTACTTTTTGATAGCATGGCTGTGTTTTAGGACAGAAATGATATTTAGGAAAAGCGTTATTTTAATGATATCTTCAAAAAACAAATTTTGCCATATATTGGTACTCTGCATTGCTCAAAAAGGAACTTTGACAAAATTGCCCTGAAGGCAAAAGTTTGAAAAAACTGTTATTACATCTCACTATCTTACCGTTGGCTTTTAACACACATCCATATTTACACAGAAATACCAAATTTAGGGGGGGTTTCGACTCTAACCCCAGTTAAGCCTGAAACTATGCTCATTGAGACCACCATCCAACACAACATTTCCGATAGTAGAATACTTGTTCCAACATAGACTTTTTCCTTTCTTGGTACGTTCTCCTTAGTATGGTGTGCTTGCTTAACCATTTTTGACAAATATTTTCTATCACTGAAGTATATTTTGCACTCAAGTGAGTGGAATATTACATTAGTTCTTTGAAGGAGATCTGAACCCTAACCCTAACTAGTGCAAACCCAAAGCTAGGGTTAGGGTTAGGATTCCAGCAAAAGGTAGGTACTTTTTGATGGCATGGCTGTGTTTTAGGACAGAAATGATATTTAGGAAAAGCGTTATTTTATTGATATCTTCAAAAAAAATGTCTTCCATATATTGCTACTCTGCATTGCTCAAGAAGGAAATTTGACAAAATTGCCCTGAAGGCAAAAGTTTGAAAAAACTGTTATTACATCTCACTATCTTACCGTTGGCTTTGAACACACATGCATATTTACACAGAAATACCAAATTTAGGGGGGGTTTCGACTCTAACCCCAGTTAAGCCTGAAACTATGCTCATTGAGACCACCATCCAACACAACATTTCCGATAGTAGAATTCTTGTTCCAACATAGAATTTTTCCTTTCTTGGTACGTTCTCCTTAGTATGGTGTGCTTGCTTAACCATTTTTGACAAATATTTTCTATCAGTGAAGTATATTTTGCACTCTAGTGAGTGGAATATTACATTAGTTCTTTGAAGGAGATCTGAACCCTAACCCTAACTAGTGCAAACCCAAAGCTAGGGTTAGGGTTAGGATTCCAGCAAAAGGTAGGTACTTTTTGATGGCATGGCTGTGTTTTAGGACAGAAATGATATTTAGGAAAAGCGTTATTTTATTGATATCTTCAAAAAAAATGTCTTCCATATATTGCTACTCTGCATTGCTCAAAAAGGAAATTTGACAAAATTGCCCTGAAGGCAAAAGTTTGAAAAAACTGTTATTACATCTCACTATCTTACCGTTGGCTTTGAACACACATGCATATTTACACAGAAATACCAAATTTAGGGGGGGTTTCGACTCTAACCCCAGTTAAGCCTGAAACTATGCTCATTGAGACCACCATCCAACACAACATTTCCGATAGTAGAATACTTGTTCCAACATAGAATTTTTCCTTTCTTGGTACGTTCCCCTTAGTATGGTGTGCTTGCTTAACCATTTTTGACAAATATTTTCTATCACTGAAGTATATTTTGCACTCAAGTGAGTGGAATATTACATTAGTTCTTTGAAGGAGATCTGAACCCTGACCCTAACCAGTGCAAACCCAAAGCTAGGGTTAGGGTTAGGATTCCAGCAAAAGGTAGGTACTTTTTGATGGCATGGCTGTGTTTTAGGACAGAAATGATATTTAGGAAAAACGTTATTTTAATGATATCTTCAAAAAACAAATTCTTCCATATATTGGTACTCTGCATTGCTCAAAAAGGAACTTTGACAAAATTGCCCTGAAGGCAAAAGTTTGAAAAAACTGTTATTACATCTCACTATCTTACAGTTGGCTTTGAACACACATGCATATTTACACAGAAATACCAAATTTAGGGGGGGTTTCGACTCTAACCCCAGTTAAGCCTGAAACTATGCTCATTGAGACCACCATCCAACACAACATTTCCGATAGTAGAATTCTTGTTCCAACATAGAATTTTTCCTTTCTTTGTACGTTCTCCTTAGTATGGTGTGCTTGCTTAACCATTTTTGACAAATATTTTCTATCAGTGAAGTATATTTTGCACTCAAGTGAGTGGAATATTACATTAGTTCTTTGAAGGAGATCTGAACCCTAACCCTTACCAGTGCAAAACCAAAGCTAGGGTTAGGGTTAGGATTCCAGCAAAAGGTAGGTACTTTTTGATGGCATGGCTGTGTTTTAGGACAGAAATGATATTTAGGAAAAGCGTTATTTTAATGATATCTTCAAAAAAAATGTCTTCCATATATTGCTACTCTGCATTGCTCAAAAAGGAATTTTGACAAAATTGCCGTGAAGGCAAAAGTTTGAAAAAACTGTTATTACATCTCACTATCTTACCGTTGTCTTTGAAGACACATGCATATTTACACAGAAATACCAAATTTAGGGGGGGTTTCGACTCTAACCCCAGTTAAGCCTGAAACTATGCTCATTGAGACCACCATCCAACACAACATTTCCGATAGTAGAATACTTGTTCCAACATAGAATTTTTCCTTTCTTGGTACGTTCTCCTTAGTATGGTGTCCTTGCTTAACCATTTTTGACAAATATTTTCTATCAGTGAAGTATATTTTGCACTCAAGTGAGTGGAATATTACATTAGTTCTTTGAAGGAGATCTGAACCCTAACCCTAACCAGTGCAAACCCAAAGCTAGGGTTAGGGTTAGGATTCCAGCAAAACGTAGGTACTTTTTGATGGTATGGCTGTGTTTTAGGACAGAAATGATATATAGGAAAAGCATTATTTCACTGATATCTTCAAAAAAAAATTCTTCTATGTATTGGTACTCTGCATTTCTCAAAAAGGAAATGTTGCCAAAATTGTGCTGAAGGCAAAAGTTTGAAAAAACTGTTATTACATCTCACTATCTTACCGTTGGCTTTGAACACACATGCATATTTACACAGAAATACCAAATTTAGGGGGGGTTTCGACTCTAACCCCAGTTAAGCCTGAAACTATGCTCATTGAGACCACCATCCAACACAACATTTCCGATAGTGGAATACTTGTTCCAACATAGAATTTTTCCTTTCTTGGTACGTTCTCCTTAGTATGGTGTGCTTGCTTAACCATTTTTGACAAATATTTTCTATCAGTGAAGTATATTTTGCACTCAAGTGAGTGGAATATTACATTAGTTCTTTGAAGGAGATCTGAACCCTAACCCTAACCAGTGCAAACCCAAAGCTAGGGTTAGGGTTAGGATTCCAACAAAAGGTAGGTACTTTTTGATGGCATGGCTGTGTTTTAGGACAGAAATGATATTTAGGAAAAGCGTTATTTTATTGATATCTTCAAAAAAAATGTCTTCCATATATTGCTACTCTGCATTGCTCAAAAAGGAAATTTGACAAAATTGCCCTGAAGGCAAAAGTTTGAAAAAACTGTTATTACATCTCACTATCTTACCGTTGGCTTTGAACACACATGCATATTTACACAGAAATACCAAATTTAGGGGGGGTTTCGACTCTAACCCCAGTTAATCCTGAAACTATGCTCATTGAGACCACCATCCAACACAACATTTCCGATAGTAGAATACTTGTTCCAACATAGAATTTTTCCTTTCTTGGTACGTTCTCCTTAGTATGGTGTGCTTGCTTAACCATTTTTGACAAATATTTTCTATCAGTGAAGTATATTTTGCACTCAAGTGAGTGGAATATTACATTAGTTCTTTGAAGGAGATCTGAACCCTAACCCTAACCAGTGCAAACCCAAAGCTAGGGTTAGGGTTAGGATTCTAGCAAAAGGTAGGTACTTTTTGATGGCATGGCTGTGTTTTAGGACAGAAATGATATTTAGGAAAAGCGTTATTTTAATGATATCTTCAAAAAAAATTTCTTCCATATATTGCTACTCTGCATTGCTCAAAAAGGAACTTTGACAAAATTGCCCTGAAGGCAAAAGTTTGAAAAAACTGTTATTACATCTCACTATCTTACCGTTGGCTTTGAACACACATGCATATTTACAGAGAAATACCAAATTTAGGGGGGGTGTCGACTCTAACCCCAGTTAAGCCTGAAACTATGCTCATTGAGACCACCATCCAACACAACATTTCCGATAGTAGAATACTTGTTCCAACATAGAATTTTTCCTTTCTTGGTACGTTCTCCTTAGTATGGTGTGCTTGCTTAACCATTTTTGACAAATATTTTCTATCACTGAAGTATATTTTGCACTCAAGTGAGTGGAATATTACAATAGCTCTTTGAAGGAGATCTGAACCCTAACCCTAACCAGTGCAAACCCAAAGCTAGGGTTAGGGTTAGGATTCCAGCAAAAGGTAGGTATTTTTGATAGCATGGCTGTGTTTTAGGACAGAAATGATATTTAGGAAAAGCGTTATTTTATTGATATCTTCAAAAAAAATGTCTTCCATATATTGCTACTCTGCATTGCTCAAAAAGGAAATTTGACAAAATTGCCCTGAAGGCAAAAGTTTGAAAAAACTGTTATTACATCTCACTATCTTACCGTTGGCTTTGAACACACATGCATATTTACACAGAAATACCAAATTTAGGGGGGGTTTCGACTCTAACCCCAGTTAATCCTGAAACTATGCTCATTGAGACCACCATCCAACACAACATTTCTGATAGTAGAATACTTGTTCCAACATAGACTTTTTCCTTTCTTGTTACGTTCTCCTTAGTATGGTGTGCTTGCTTAACCATTTTTGACAAATATTTTCTATCACTGAAGTATATTTTGCACTCAAGTGAGTGGAATATTACATTAGTTCTTTGAAGGAGATCTGAACCCTAACCCTAACCAGTGCAAACCCAAAGCTAGGGTTAGGGTTAGGATTCCAGCAAAAGGTAGGTATTTTTGATAGCATGGCTGTGTTTTAGGACAGAAATGATATTTAGGAAAAGCGTTATTTTATTGATATCTTCAAAAAAAATTTCTTCCATATATTGCTACTCTGCATTGCTCAAAAAGGAAATTTGACAAAATTGCCCTGAAGGCAAAAGTTTGAAAAAACTGTTATTACATCTCACTATCTTGCCGTTGGCTTTGAACACACATGCATATTTACACAGAAATACCAAATTTAGGGGGGGTTTCGACTCTAACCCCAGTTAAGCCTGAAACTATGCTCATTGAGACCACCATCCAACACAACATTTCCAATAGTAGAATACTTGTTCCAAAATAGAATTTTTCCTTTCTTGGTACGTTCTCCTTAGTATGGTGTGCTTGCTTAACCATTTTTGACAAATATTTTCTATCACTGAAGTATATTTTGCACTCAAGTGAGTGGAATATTACATTAGTTCTTTGAAGGAGATCTGAACCCTAACCCTAACCAGTGCAAACCCAAAGCTAGGGTTAGGGTTAGGATTCCAGCAAAAGGTAGGTACTTTTTGATGGCATGGCTGTGTTTTAGGACAGAAATGATATTTAGGAAAAGCGTTATTTTATTGATATCTTCAAAAAAAATGTCTTCCATATATTGCTACTCTGCATTGCTCAAAAAGGAAATTTGACAAAATTGCCCTGAAGGCAAAAGTTTGAAAAAACTGTTATTACATCTCACTATCTTACCGTTGGCTTTGAACACACATGCATATTTACACAGAAATACCAAATTTAGGGGGGGTTTCGACTCTAACCCCAGTTAAGCCTGAAACTATGCTCATTGAGACCACCATCCAACACAACATTTCCGATAGTGGAATACTTGTTCCAACATAGACTTTTTCCTTTCTTGGTACGTTCTCCTTAGTATGGTGTGCTTGCTTAACCATTTTTGACAAATATTTTCTATCAGTGAAGTATATTTTGCACTCAAGTGAGTGGAATATTACATTAGTTCTTTGAAGGAGATCTGAACCCTAACCCTAACCCTAGCTTTGGGTTTGCACTGGTTAGGGTTAGGGTTCCAGCAAAAGGTAGGTACTTTTTGATAGCATGGCTGTGTTTTAGGACAGAAATGATATTTAGAAAAAGCGTTATTTTAATGATATCTTCAAAAAACAAATTTTTCCATATATTGGTACTCTGCATTGCTCAAAAAGGAACTTTGACAAAATTGCCCTGAAGGCAAAAGTTTGAAAAAACTGTTATTACATCTCACTATCTTACTGTTGGCTTTTAACACACATCCATATTTACACAGAAATACCAAATTTAGGGGGGGTTTCGACTCTAACCCCAGTTAAGCCTGAAACTATGCTCATTGAGACCACCATCCAACACAACATTTCCGATAGTAGAATACTTGTTCCAACATAGAATTTTTCCTTTCTTGGTACGTTCTCCTTAGTATGGTGTGCTTGCTTAACCATTTTTGACAAATATTTTCTATCAGTGAAGTATATTTTGCACTCAAGTGAGTGGAATATTACATTAGTTCTTTGAAGGAGATCTGAACCCTAACCCTAACCAGTGCAAACCCAAAGCTAGGGTTAGGGTTAGGATTCCAGCAAAAGGTAGGTACTTTTTGATGGCATGTCTGTGTTTTAGGACAGAAATGATATTTAGGAAAAGAGTTATTTTAATGATATCTTCAAAAAACAAATTCTTCCATATATTGGTACTCTGCATTGCTCAAAAAGGAACTTTGACAAAATTGCCCTGAAGGCAAAAGTTTGAAAAAACTGTTATTACATCTCACTATCTTACCGTTGGCTTTGAACACACATGCATATTTACACAGAAATACCAAATTTAGGGGGGGTTTCGACTCTAACCCCAGTTAAGCCTGAAACTATGCTCATTGAGACCACCATCCAACACAACATTTCCGATAGTGGAATACTTGTTCCAACATAGACTTTTTCCTTTCTTGGTACGTTCTCCTTAGTATGGTGTGCTTGCTTAACCATTTTTGACAAATATTTTCTATCAGTGAAGTATATTTTGCACTCAAGTGAGTGGAATATTACATTAGTTCTTTGAAGGAGATCTGAACCCTAACCCTAACTAGTGCAAACCCAAAGCTAGGGTTAGGGTTAGGATTCCAGCAAAAGGTAGGTACTTTTTGATGGCATGGCTGTGTTTTAGGACAGAAATGATATTTAGGAAAAGCGTTATTTTATTGATATCTTCAAAAAAAATGTCTTCCATATTTTGCTACTCTGCATTGCTCAAAAAGGAAATTTGACAAAATTGCCCTGAAGGCAAAAGTTTGAAAAAACTGTTATTACATCTCACTATCTTACCGTTGCCTTTGAACACACATGCATATTTACACAGAAATACCAAATTTAGGGGGGGTTTCGACTCTAACCCCAGTTAAGCCTGAAACTATGCTCATTGAGACCACCATCCAACACAACATTTCCGATAGTAGAATACTTGTTCCAACATAGAATTTTTCCTTTCTTGGTACGTTCCCCTTAGTATGGTGTGCTTGCTTAACCATTTTTGACAAATATTTTCTATCAGTGAAGTATATTTTGCACTCAAGTGAGTGGAATATTACATTAGTTCTTTGAAGGAGATCTGAACCCTAACCCTAACCAGTGCAAACCCAAAGCTAGGGTTAGGGTTAGGATTCCAGCAAAAGGTAGGTACTTTTTGATGGCATGGCTGTGTTTTAGGACAGAAATGATATTTAGGAAAAGCGTTATTTTAATGATATCTTCAAAAAACAAATTCTTCCATATATTGGTACTCTGCATTGCTCAAAAAGGAACTTTGACAAAATTGCCCTGAAGGCAAAAGTTTGAAAAAACTGTTATTACATCTCACTATCTTACCGTTGGCTTTGAACACACATGCATATTTACACAGAAATACCAAATTTAGGGGGGGTTTCGACTCTAACCCCAGTTAAGCCTGAAACTATGCTCATTGAGACCACCATCCAACACAACATTTCCGATAGTAGAATACTTGTTCCAACATAGAATTTTTCCTTTCTTGGTACGTTCTCCTTAGTATGGTGTGCTTGCTTAACCATTTTTGACAAATATTTTCTATCAGTGAAGTATATTTTGCACTCAAGTGAGTGGAATATTACTTTGGTTCTTTGAAGGAGATCTGAACCCTAACCCTAACCAGTGCAAACCCAAAGCTAGGGTTAGGGTTAGGATTCCAGCAAAAGGTAGGTACTTTTTGATGGCATGTCTGTGTTTTAGGACAGAAATGATATTTAGGAAAAGCGTTATTTTAATGATATCTTCAAAAAACAAATTCTTCCATATATTGGTACTCTGCATTGCTCAAAAAGGAACTTTGACAAAATTGCCCTGAAGGCAAAAGTTTGAAAAAACTGTTATTACATCTCACTATCTTACCGTTGGCTTTGAACACACATGCATATTTACACAGAAATACCAAATTTAGGGGGGGTTTCGACTCTAACCCCAGTTAAGCCTGAAACTATGCTCATTGAGACCACCATCCAACACAACATTTCCGATAGTGGAATACTTGTTCCAACATAGACTTTTTCCTTTCTTGGTACGTTCTCCTTAGTATGGTGTGCTTGCTTAACCATTTTTGACAAATATTTTCTATCAGTGAAGTATATTTTGCACTCAAGTGAGTGGAATATTACATTAGTTCTTTGAAGGAGATCTGAACCCTAACCCTAACTAGTGCAAACCCAAAGCTAGGGTTAGGGTTAGGATTCCAGCAAAAGGTAGGTACTTTTTGATGGCATGGCTGTGTTTTAGGACAGAAATGATATTTAGGAAAAGCGTTATTTTATTGATATCTTCCAAAAAAATGTCTTCCATATATTGCTACTCTGCATTGCTCAAAAAGGAAATTTGACAAAATTGCCCTGAAGGCAAAAGTTTGAAAAAACTGTTATTACATCTCACTATCTTACCGTTGGCTTTGAACACACATGCATATTTACACAGAAATACCAAATTTAGGGGGAGTTTCGACTCTAACCCCAGTTAAGCCTGAAACTATGCTCATTGAGACCACCATCCAACACAACATTTCCGATAGTAGAATACTTGTTCCAACATAGAATTTTTCCTTTCTTGGTACGTTCCCCTTAGTATGGTGTGCTTGCTTAACCATTTTTGACAAATATTTTCTATCAGTGAAGTATATTTTGCACTCAAGTGAGTGGAATATTACATTAGTTCTTTGAAGGAGATCTGAACCCTAACCCTAACCAGTGCAAACCCAAAGCTAGGGTTAGGGTTAGGATTCCAGCAAAAGGTAGGTACTTTTTGATGGCATGGCTGTGTTTTAGGACAGAAATGATATTTAGGAAAAGCGTTATTTTAATGATATCTTCAAAAAACAAATTCTTCCATATATTGGTACTCTGCATTGCTCAAAAAGGAACTTTGACAAAATTGCCCTGAAGGCAAAAGTTTGAAAAAACTGTTATTACATCTCACTATCTTACCGTTGGCTTTGAACACACATGCATATTTACACAGAAATACCAAATTTAGGGGGGGTTTCGACTCTAACCCCAGTTAAGCCTGAAACTATGCTCATTGAGACCACCATCCAACACAACATTTCCGATAGTAGAATACTTGTTCCAACATAGAATTTTTCCTTTCTTGGTACGTTCTCCTTAGTATGGTGTGCTTGCTTAACCATTTTTGACAAATATTTTCTATCACTGAAGTATATTTTGCACTCAAGTGAGTGGAATATTACATTAGTTCTTTGAAGGAGATCTGAACCCTAACCCTAACCAGTGCAAACCCAAAGCTAGGGTTAGGGTTAGGATTCCAGCAAAAGGTAGGTACTTTTTGATGGCATGGCTGTGTTTTAGGACAGAAATGATATTTAGGAAAAGCGTTATTTTATTGATATCTTCAAAAAAAATGTCTTCCATATATTGCTACTCTGCATTGCTCAAAAAGGAAATTTGACAAAATTGCCCTGAAGGCAAAAGTTTGAAAAAACTGTTATTACATCTCACTATCTTACCGTTGGCTTTGAACACACATGCATATTTACACAGAAATACCAAGTTTAGGGGGGGTTTCGACTCTAACCCCAGTTAAGCCTGAAACTATGCTCATTGAGACCACCATCCAACACAACGTTTCCGATAGTAGAATACTTGTTCCAACATAGAATTTTTCCTTTCTTGGTACGTTCTCCTTAGTATGGTGTGCTTGCTTAACCATTTTTGACAAATATTTTCTATCAGTGAAGTATAGTTTGCACTCAAGTGAGTGGAATATTACATTAGTTCTTTGAAGGAGATCTGAACCCTAACCCTAACCCTAGCTTTGGGTTTGCACTGGTTAGGGTTAGGGTTCCAGCAAAAGGTAGGTACTTTTTGATAGCATGGCTGTGTTTTAGGACAGAAATGATATTTAGAAAAAGCGTTATTTTAATGATATCTTCAAAAAACAAATTTTTCCATATATTGGTACTCTGCATTGCTCAAAAAGGAACTTTGACAAAATTGCCCTGAAGGCAAAAGTTTGAAAAAACTGTTATTACATCTCACTATCTTACCGTTGGCTTTTAACACACATCCATATTTACACAGAAATACCAAATTTAGGGGGGGTTTCGACTCTAACCCCAGTTAAGCCTGAAACTATGCTCATTGAGACCACCATCCAACACAACATTTCCGATAGTAGAATACTTGTTCCAACATAGAATTTTTCCTTTCTTGGTACGTTCTCCTTAGTATGGTGTGCTTGCTTAACCATTTTTGACAAATATTTTCTATCAGTGAAGTATATTTTGCACTCAAGTGAGTGGAATATTACATTAGTTCTTTGAAGGAGATCTGAACCCTAACCCTAACCAGTGCAAACCCAAAGCTAGGGTTAGGGTTAGGATTCCAGCAAAAGGTAGGTACTTTTTGATGGCATGTCTGTGTTTTAGGACAGAAATGATATTTAGGAAAAGCGTTATTTTAATGATATCTTCAAAAAACAAATTCTTCCATATATTGGTACTCTGCATTGCTCAAAAAGGAACTTTGACAAAATTGCCCTGAAGGCAAAAGTTTGAAAAAACTGTTATTACATCTCACTATCTTACCGTTGGCTTTGAACACACATGCATATTTACACAGAAATACCAAATTTAGGGGGGGTTTCGACTCTAACCCCAGTTAAGCCTGAAACTATGCTCATTGAGACCACCATCCAACACAACATTTCCGATAGTGGAATACTTGTTCCAACATAGACTTTTTCCTTTCTTGGTACGTTCTCCTTAGTATGGTGTGCTTGCTTAACCATTTTTGACAAATATTTTCTATCAGTGAAGTATATTTTGCACTCAAGTGAGTGGAATATTACATTAGTTCTTTGAAGGAGATCTGAACCCTAACCCTAACTAGTGCAAACCCAAAGCTAGGGTTAGGGTTAGGATTCCAGCAAAAGGTAGGTACTTTTTGATGGCATGGCTGTGTTTTAGGACAGAAATGATATTTAGGAAAAGCGTTATTTTATTGATATCTTCAAAAAAAATGTCTTCCATATTTTGCTACTCTGCATTGCTCAAAAAGGAAATTTGACAAAATTGCCCTGAAGGCAAAAGTTTGAAAAAACTGTTATTACATCTCACTATCTTACCGTTGGCTTTGAACACACATGCATATTTACACAGAAATACCAAATTTAGGGGGGGTTTCGACTCTAACCCCAGTTAAGCCTGAAACTATGCTCATTGAGACCACCATCCAACACAACATTTCCGATAGTAGAATACTTGTTCCAACATAGAATTTTTCCTTTCTTGGTACGTTCCCCTTAGTATGGTGTGCTTGCTTAACCATTTTTGACAAATATTTTCTATCAGTGAAGTATATTTTGCACTCAAGTGAGTGGAATATTACATTAGTTCTTTGAAGGAGATCTGAACCCTAACCCTAACCAGTGCAAACCCAAAGCTAGGGTTAGGGTTAGGATTCCAGCAAAAGGTAGGTACTTTTTGATGGCATGGCTGTGTTTTAGGACAGAAATGATATTTAGGAAAAGCGTTATTTTAATGATATCTTCAAAAAACAAATTCTTCCATATATTGGTACTCTGCATTGCTCAAAAAGGAACTTTGACAAAATTGCCCTGAAGGCAAAAGTTTGAAAAAACTGTTATTACATCTCACTATCTTACCGTTGGCTTTGAACACACATGCATATTTACACAGAAATACCAAATTTAGGGGGGGTTTCGACTCTAACCCCAGTTAAGCCTGAAACTATGCTCATTGAGACCACCATCCAACACAACATTTCCGATAGTAGAATACTTGTTCCAACATAGAATTTTTCCTTTCTTGGTACGTTCTCCTTAGTATGGTGTGCTTGCTTAACCATTTTTGACAAATATTTTCTATCAGTGAAGTATATTTTGCACTCAAGTGAGTGGAATATTACTTTGGTTCTTTGAAGGAGATCTGAACCCTAACCCTAACCAGTGCAAACCCAAAGCTAGGGTTAGGGTTAGGATTCCAGCAAAAGGTAGGTACTTTTTGATGGCATGTCTGTGTTTTAGGACAGAAATGATATTTAGGAAAAGCGTTATTTTAATGATATCTTCAAAAAACAAATTCTTCCATATATTGGTACTCTGCATTGCTCAAAAAGGAACTTTGACAAAATTGCCCTGAAGGCAAAAGTTTGAAAAAACTGTTATTACATCTCACTATCTTACCGTTGGCTTTGAACACACATGCATATTTACACAGAAATACCAAATTTAGGGGGGGTTTCGACTCTAACCCCAGTTAAGCCTGAAACTATGCTCATTGAGACCACCATCCAACACAACATTTCCGATAGTAGAATACTTGTTCCAACATAGAATTTTTCCTTTCTTGGTACGTTCTCCTTAGTATGGTGTGCTTGCTTAACCGTTTTTGACAAATATTTTCTATCACTGAAGTATATTTTGCACTCAAGTGAGTGGAATATTACATTAGTTCTTTGAAGGAGATCTGAACCCTAACCCTAACCAGTGCAAACCCAAAGCTAGGGTTAGGGTTAGGATTCCAGCAAAAGGTAGGTACTTTTTGATGGCATGGCTGTGTTTTAGGACAGAAATGATATTTAGGAAAAGCGTTATTTTATTGATATCTTCAAAAAAAATGTCTTCCATATATTGCTACTCTGCATTGCTCAAAAAGGAAATTTGACAAAATTGCCCTGAAGGCAAAAGTTTGAAAAAACTGTTATTACATCTCACTATCTTACCGTTGGCTTTGAACACACATGCATATTTACACAGAAATACCAAATTTAGGGGGGGTTTCGACTCTAACCCCAGTTAAGCCTGAAACTATGCTCATTGAGACCACCATCCAACACAACGTTTCCGATAGTAGAATACTTGTTCCAACATAGAATTTTTCCTTTCTTGGTACGTTCTCCTTAGTATGGTGTGCTTGCTTAACCATTTTTGACAAATATTTTCTATCAGTGAAGTATATTTTGCACTCAAGTGAGTGGAATATTCCATTAGTTCTTTGAAGGAGATCTGAACCCTAACCCTAACCCTAGCTTTGGGTTTGCACTGGTTAGGGTTAGGGTTCCAGCAAAAGGTAGGTACTTTTTGATAGCATGTCTGTGTTTTAGGACAGAAATGATATTTAGGAAAAGCGTTATTTTAATGATATCTTCAAAAAACAAATTCTTCCATATATTGGTACTCTGCATTGCTCAAAAAGGAACTTTGACAAAATTGCCCTGAAGGCAAAAGTTTGAAAAAACTGTTATTACATCTCACTATCTTACTGTTGGCTTTTAACACACATCCATATTTACACAGAAATACCAAATTTAGGGGGGGTTTCGACTCTAACCCCAGTTAAGCCTGAAACTATGCTCATTGAGACCACCATCCAACACAACATTTCCGATAGTAGAATACTTGTTCCAACATAGAATTTTTTCCCTTGTTGGTACGTTCTCTTTAGCATGGTGTGCTTGCTTAACCATTTTTGACAAATATTTTCTATCAGTGATGTATATTTTGCACTCAAGTGAGTGGAATATTGCATTAATTCTTTGAAGGAGATCTGAACCCTAACCCTACCCAGTGCAAACCCAAAGCTAGGTTTAGGGTTAGGATTCCAGCAAAACGTAGGTACTTTTTGATGGTATGGCTGTGTTTTAGGACAGAAATGATATATAGGAAAAGCATTATTTCACTGATATCTTCAAAAAAAAATTCTTCTATGTATTGGTACTCTGCATTTCTCAAAAAGGAAATGTTGCCAAAATTGTGCTGAAGGCAAAAGTTTGAAAAAACTGTTATTACATCTCACTATCTTACCGTTGGCTTTGAACACACATGCATATTAACACAGAAAGACCAAATTTAGGGGGCTTTTCGACTCTAACCCCAGTTAAGCCTGAAACTATGCTCATTGAGACCACCATCCAACACAACATTTCCGATAGTAGAATACTTGTTCCAACATAGAATCTTTCCTTTCTTGGTACGTTCTCCTTAGTATGGTGTGCTTGCTTAACCATTTTTGACAAATATTTTCTATCAGTGAAGTATATTTTGCACTCAAGTGAGTGGAATATTACATTAGTTCTTTGAAGGAGACCTGAACCCTAACCCTAACCAGTGCAAACCCTAAGCTAGGGTTAGGGTTAGGATTCCAGCAAAAGGTATGTACCTTTTGATGGTATTGCTTTGTTTTAGGACAGAAATGATATTTAGGAAATGCGTTATTTTAATGATATCTTCAAAAAAAATTTCTTCCATATATTGGTACTCTGCATTGCTCAAAATGGAAATTTGACAAAATTGCCCTGAAGGCAAAAGTTTGAAAAACCTGTTATTACATCTAACTATCTTACCATTGGCTTTGAACACACATGCATATTTACACAGAAATACCAAATTTAGGGGGGGTTTCGACTCTAACCCCAGTTAATCCTGAAACTATGCTCATTGAGACCACCATCCAACACAACATTTCCGATAGTAGAATACTTGTTCCAACATAGAATTTTTCCTTTCTTGGTACGTTCTCCTTAGTATGGTGTGCTTGCTTAACCATTTTTGACAAATGTTTTCTATCAGTGAAGTATATTTTGCACTCAAGTGAGTGGAATATTACATTAGTTCTTTGAAGGAGATCTGAACCCTAACCCTAACCAGTGCAAACCCAAAGCTAGGGTTAGGGTTAGGATTCCAGCAAAATGTAGGTACTTTTTGATAGCATGGCTGTGTTTTAGGACAGAAATGATATTTAGGAAAAGCGTTATTTTAATGATATCTTCAAAAAAATTTTCTTCCATATATTGGGACTCTACATTGCTCAAAAAGGAAATGTTGCCAAAATTGTGCTGAAGGCAAAAGTTTGAAAAAACTGTTATTACATCTCACTATCTTATCGTTGGCTTTGAACACACATGCATATTTACACAGAAATACCAAATTTAGGGGGGGTTTCGACTCTAACCCCAGTTAAGCCTGAAACTATGCTCATTGAGACCACCATCCAACACAACGTTTCCGATAGTAGAATACTTGTTCCAACATAGAATTTTTCCTTTCTTGATACGTTCTCCTTAGTATGGTGTGCTTGCTTAACCATTTTTGACAAATATTTTCTATCAGTGAAGTATATTTTGCACTCAAGTGAGTGGAATATTCCATTAGTTCTTTGAAGGAGATCTGAACCCTAACCCTAACCCTAGCTTTGGGTTTGAACTGGTTAGGGTTAGGGTTCCAGCAAAAGGTAGGTACTTTTTGATAGCATGGCTGTGTTTTAGGACAGAAATGATATTTAGGAAAAGCATTATTTTAATGATATCTTCAAAAAACAAATTCTTCCATATATTGGTACTCTGCATTGCTCAAAAAGGAACTTTGACAAAATTGCCCTGAAGGCAAAAGTTTGAAAAAACTGTTATTACATCTCACTATCTTACCGTTGGCTTTTAACACACATCCATATTTACACAGAAATACCAAATTTAGGGGGGGTTTCGACTCTAACCCCAGTTAAGCCTGAAACTATGCTCATTGAGACCACCATCCAACACAACATTTCCGATAGTAGAATACTTGTTCCAACATAGAATTTTTCCTTTCTTGGTACGTTCTCCTTAGTATGGTGTGCTTGCTTAACCATTTTTGACAAATATTTTCTATCAGTGAAGTATATTTTGCACTCAAGTGAGTGGAATATTACATTAGTTCTTTGAAGGAGATCTGAACCCTAACCCTAACCAGTGCAAACCCAAAGCTAGGGTTAGGGTTAGGATTCCAGCAAAAGGTAGGTACTTTTTGATGGCATGTCTGTGTTTTAGGACAGAAATGATATTTAGGAAAAGCGTTATTTTAATGATATCTTCAAAAAACAAATTCTTCCATATATTGGTACTCTGCATTGCTCAAAAAGGAACTTTGACAAAATTGCCCTGAAGGCAAAAGTTTGAAAAAACTGTTATTACATCTCACTATCTTACCGTTGGCTTTGAACACACATGCATATTTACACAGAAATACCAAATTTAGGGGGGGTTTCGACTCTAACCCCAGTTAAGCCTGAAACTATGCTCATTGAGACCACCATCCAACATAACATTTCCGATAGTGGAATACTTGTTCCAACATAGACTTTTTCCTTTCTTAGTACGTTCTCCTTAGTATGGTGTGCTTGCTTAACCATTTTTGACAAATATTTTCTATCAGTGAAGTATATTTTGCACTCAAGTGAGTGGAATATTACATTAGTTCTTTGAAGGAGATCTGAACCCTAACCCTAACTAGTGCAAACCCAAAGCTAGGGTTAGGGTTAGGATTCCAGCAAAAGGTAGGTACTTTTTGATGGCATGGCTGTGTTTTAGGACAGAAATGATATTTAGGAAAAGCGTTATTTTATTGATATCTTCAAAAAAAATGTCTTCCATATATTGCTACTCTGCATTGCTCAAAAAGGAAATTTGACAAAATTGCCCTGAAGGCAAAAGTTTGAAAAAACTGTTATTACATCTCACTATCTTACCGTTGGCTTTGAACACACATGCATATTTACACAGAAATACCAAATTTAGGGGGGGTTTCGACTCTAACCCCAGTTAAGCCTGAAACTATGCTCATTGAGACCACCATCCAACACAACATTTCCGATAGTAGAATACTTGTTCCAACATAGAATTTTTCCTTTCTTGGTACGTTCCCCTTAGTATGGTGTGCTTGCTTAACCATTTTTGACAAATATTTTCTATCAGTGAAGTATATTTTGCACTCAAGTGAGTGGAATATTACATTAGTTCTTTGAAGGAGATCTGAACCCTAACCCTAACCAGTGCAAACCCAAAGCTAGGGTTAGGGTTAGGATTCCAGCAAAAGGTAGGTACTTTTTGATGGCATGGCTGTGTTTTAGGACAGAAATGATATTTAGGAAAAGCGTTATTTTAATGATATCTTCAAAAAACAAATTCTTCCATATATTGGTACTCTGCATTGCTCAAAAAGGAACTTTGACAAAATTGCCCTGAAGGCAAAAGTTTGAAAAAACTGTTATTACATCTCACTATCTTACCGTTGGCTTTGAACACACATCCATATTTACACAGAAATACCAAATTTAGGGGGGGTTTCGACTCTAACCCCAGTTAAGCCTGAAACTATGCTCATTGAGACCACCATCCAACACAACATTTCCGATAGTAGAATACTTGTTCCAACATTGAATTTTTCCTTTCTTGGTACGTTCCCCTTAGTATGGTGTGCTTGCTTAACCATTTTTGACAAATATTTTCTATCAGTGAAGTATATTTTGCACTCAAGTGAGTGGAATATTACATTAGTTCTTTGAAGGAGATCTGAACCCTAACCCTAACCAGTGCAAACCCAAAGCTAGGGTTAGGGTTAGGATTCCAGCAAAAGGTAGGTACTTTTTGATGGCATGGCTGTGTTTTAGGACAGAAATGATATTTAGGAAAAGCGTTATTTTAATGATATCTTCAAAAAACAAATTCTTCCATATATTGGTACTCTGCATTGCTCAAAAAGGAACTTTGACAAAATTGCCCTGAAGGCAAAAGTTTGAAAAAACTGTTATTACATCTCACTATCTTACCGTTGGCTTTGAACACACATCCATATTTACACAGAAATACCAAATTTAGGGGGAGTTTCGACTCTAACCCCAGTTAAGCCTGAAACTATGCTCATTGAGACCACCATCCAACACAACATTTCCGATAGTAGAATACTTGTTCCAACATAGAATTTTTCCTTTCTTGGTACGTTCCCCTTAGTATGGTGTGCTTGCTTAACCATTTTTGACAAATATTTTCTATCAGTGAAGTATATTTTGCACTCAAGTGAGTGGAATATTACATTAGTTCTTTGAAGGAGATCTGAACCCTAACCCTAACCAGTGCAAACCCAAAGCTAGGGTTAGGGTTAGGATTCCAGCAAAAGGTAGGTACTTTTTGATGGCATGGCTGTGTTTTAGGACAGAAATGATATTTAGGAAAAGCGTTATTTTAATGATATCTTCAAAAAACAAATTCTTCCATATATTGGTACTCTGCATTGCTCAAAAAGGAACTTTGACAAAATTGCCCTGAATGCAAAAGTTTGAAAAAACTGTTATTGCATCTCACTATCTTACCGTTGGCTTTTAACACACATCCATATTTACACAGAAATACCAAATTTAGGGGGGGTTTCGACTCTAACCCCAGTTAAGCCTGAAACTATGCTCATTGAGACCACCATCCAACACAACATTTCCGATAGTAGAATACTTGTTCCAACATAGAATTTTTCCTTTCTTGGTACGTTCTCCTTAGTATGGTGTGCTTGCTTAACCATTTTTGACAAATATTTTCTATCAGTGAAGTATATTTTGCACTCAAGTGAGTGGAATATTACTTTAGTTCTTTGAAGGAGATCTGAACCCTAACCCTAACCAGTGCAAACCCAAAGCTAGGGTTAGGGTTAGGATTCCAGCAAAAGGTAGGTACTTTTTGATGGCATGTCTGTGTTTTAGGACAGAAATGATATTTAGGAAAAGCGTTATTTTAATGATATCTTCAAAAAACAAATTCTTCCATATATTGGTACTCTGCATTGCTCAAAAAGGAACTTTGACAAAATTGCCCTGAAGGCAAAAGTTTGAAAAAACTGTTATTACATCTCACTATCTTACCGTTGGCTTTGAACACACATGCATATTTACACAGAAATACCAAATTTAGGGGGGGTTTCGACTCTAACCCCAGTTAAGCCTGAAACTATGCTCATTGAGACCACCATCCAACACAACATTTCCGATAGTAGAATACTTGTTCCAACATAGAATTTTTCCTTTCTTGGTACGTTCTCCTTAGTATGGTGTGCTTGCTTAACCGTTTTTGACAAATATTTTCTATCACTGAAGTATATTTTGCACTCAAGTGAGTGGAATATTACATTAGTTCTTTGAAGGAGATCTGAACCCTAACCCTAACCAGTGCAAACCCAAAGCTAGGGTTAGGGTTAGGATTCCAGCAAAAGGTAGGTACTTTTTGATGGCATGGCTGTGTTTTAGGACAGAAATGATATTTAGGAAAAGCGTTATTTTATTGATATCTTCAAAAAAAATGTCTTCCATATATTGCTACTCTGCATTGCTCAAAAAGGAAATTTGACAAAATTGCCCTGAAGGCAAAAGTTTGAAAAAACTGTTATTACATCTCACTATCTTACCGTTGGCTTTGAACACACATGCATATTTACACAGAAATACCAAATTTAGGGGGGGTTTCGACTCTAACCCCAGTTAAGCCTGAAACTATGCTCATTGAGACCACCATCCAACACAACGTTTCCGATAGTAGAATACTTGTTCCAACATAGAATTTTTCCTTTCTTGGTACGTTCTCCTTAGTATGGTGTGCTTGCTTAACCATTTTTGACAAATATTTTCTATCAGTGAAGTATATTTTGCACTCAAGTGAGTGGAATATTGCATTAATTCTTTGAAGGAGATCTGAACCCTAACCCTACCCAGTGCAAACCCAAAGCTAGGTTTAGGGTTAGGATTCCAGCAAAAAGTAGGTACTTTTTGATGGTATGGCTGTGTTTTAGGACAGAAATGATATATAGGAAAAGCATTATTTCACTGATATCTTCAAAAAAAAATTCTTCTATGTATTGGTACTCTGCATTTCTCAAAAAGGAAATGTTGCCAAAATTGTGCTGAAGGCAAAAGTTTGAAAAAACTGTTATTACATCTCACTATCTTACCGTTGGCTTTGAACACACATGCATATTAACACAGAAAGACCAAATTTAGGGGGCTTTTCGACTCTAACCCCAGTTAAGCCTGAAACTATGCTCATTGAGACCACCATCCAACACAACATTTCCGATAGTAGAATACTTGTTCCAACATAGAATCTTTCCTTTCTTGGTACGTTCTCCTTAGTATGGTGTGCTTGCTTAACCATTTTTGACAAATATTTTCTATCAGTGAAGTATATTTTGCACTCAAGTGAGTGGAATATTACATTAGTTCTTTGAAGGAGACCTGAACCCTAACCCTAACCAGTGCAAACCCTAAGCTAGGGTTAGGGTTAGGATTCCAGCAAAAGGTATGTACCTTTTGATGGTATTGCTTTGTTTTAGGACAGAAATGATATTTAGGAAATGCGTTATTTTAATGATATCTTCAAAAAAAATTTCTTCCATATATTGGTACTCTGCATTGCTCAAAATGGAAATTTGACAAAATTGCCCTGAAGGCAAAAGTTTGAAAAACCTGTTATTACATCTAACTATCTTACCATTGGCTTTGAACACACATGCATATTTACACAGAAATACCAAATTTAGGGGGGGTTTCGACTCTAACCCCAGTTAATCCTGAAACTATGCTCATTGAGACCACCATCCAACACAACATTTCCGATAGTAGAATACTTGTTCCAACATAGAATTTTTCCTTTCTTGGTACGTTCTCCTTAGTATGGTGTGCTTGCTTAACCATTTTTGACAAATATTTTCTATCAGTGAAGTATATTTTGCACTCAAGTGAGTGGAATATTACATTAGTTCTTTGAAGGAGATCTGAACCCTAACCCTAACCAGTGCAAACCCAAAGCTAGGGTTAGGGTTAGGATTCCAGCAAAATGTAGGTACTTTTTGATAGCATGGCTGTGTTTTAGGACAGAAATGATATTTAGGAAAAGCGTTATTTTAATGATATCTTCAAAAAAATTTTCTTCCATATATTGGGACTCTACATTGCTCAAAAAGGAAATGTTGCCAAAATTGTGCTGAAGGCAAAAGTTTGAAAAAACTGTTATTACATCTCACTATCTTATCGTTGGCTTTGAACACACATGCATATTTACACAGAAATACCAAATTTAGGGGGGGTTTCGACTCTAACCCCAATTAAGCCTGAAACTATGCTCATTGAGACCACCATCCAACACAACGTTTCCGATAGTAGAATACTTGTTCCAACATAGAATTTTTCCTTTCTTGATACGTTCTCCTTAGTATGGTGTGCTTGCTTAACCATTTTTGACAAATATTTTCTATCAGTGAAGTATATTTTGCACTCAAGTGAGTGGAATATTCCATTAGTTCTTTGAAGGAGATCTGAACCCTAACCCTAACCCTAGCTTTGGGTTTGAACTGGTTAGGGTTAGGGTTCCAGCAAAAGGTAGGTACTTTTTGATAGCATGGCTGTGTTTTAGGACAGAAATGATATTTAGGAAAAGCATTATTTTAATGATATCTTCAAAAAACAAATTCTTCCATATATTGGTACTCTGCATTGCTCAAAAAGGAACTTTGACAAAATTGCCCTGAAGGCAAAAGTTTGAAAAAACTGTTATTACATCTCACTATCTTACCGTTGGCTTTTAACACACATCCATATTTACACAGAAATACCAAATTTAGGGGGGGTTTCGACTCTAACCCCAGTTAAGCCTGAAACTATGCTCATTGAGACCACCATCCAACACAACATTTCCGATAGTAGAATACTTGTTCCAACATAGAATTTTTCCTTTCTTGGTACGTTCTCCTTAGTATGGTGTGCTTGCTTAACCATTTTTGACAAATATTTTCTATCAGTGAAGTATATTTTGCACTCAAGTGAGTGGAATATTACATTAGTTCTTTGAAGGAGATCTGAACCCTAACCCTAACCAGTGCAAACCCAAAGCTAGGGTTAGGGTTAGGATTCCAGCAAAAGGTAGGTACTTTTTGATGGCATGTCTGTGTTTTAGGACAGAAATGATATTTAGGAAAAGCGTTATTTTAATGATATCTTCAAAAAACAAATTCTTCCATATATTGGTACTCTGCATTGCTCAAAAAGGAACTTTGACAAAATTGCCCTGAAGGCAAAAGTTTGAAAAAACTGTTATTACATCTCACTATCTTACCGTTGGCTTTGAACACACATGCATATTTACACAGAAATACCAAATTTAGGGGGGGTTTCGACTCTAACCCCAGTTAAGCCTGAAACTATGCTCATTGAGACCACCATCCAACACAACATTTCCGATAGTGGAATACTTGTTCCAACATAGACTTTTTCCTTTCTTAGTACGTTCTCCTTAGTATGGTGTGCTTGCTTAACCATTTTTGACAAATATTTTCTATCAGTGAAGTATATTTTGCACTCAAGTGAGTGGAATATTACATTAGTTCTTTGAAGGAGATCTGAACCCTAACCCTAACTAGTGCAAACCCAAAGCTAGGGTTAGGGTTAGGATTCCAGCAAAAGGTAGGTACTTTTTGATGGCATGGCTGTGTTTTAGGACAGAAATGATATTTAGGAAAAGCGTTATTTTATTGATATCTTCAAAAAAAATGTCTTCCATATATTGCTACTCTGCATTGCTCAAAAAGGAAATTTGACAAAATTGCCCTGAAGGCAAAAGTTTGAAAAAACTGTTATTACATCTCACTATCTTACCGTTGGCTTTGAACACACATGCATATTTACACAGAAATACCAAATTTAGGGGGGGTTTCGACTCTAACCCCAGTTAAGCCTGAAACTATGCTCATTGAGACCACCATCCAACACAACATTTCCGATAGTAGAATACTTGTTCCAACATAGAATTTTTCCTTTCTTGGTACGTTCCCCTTAGTATGGTGTGCTTGCTTAACCATTTTTGACAAATATTTTCTATCAGTGAAGTATATTTTGCACTCAAGTGAGTGGAATATTACATTAGTTCTTTGAAGGAGATCTGAACCCTAACCCTAACCAGTGCAAACCCAAAGCTAGGGTTAGGGTTAGGATTCCAGCAAAAGGTAGGTACTTTTTGATGGCATGGCTGTGTTTTAGGACAGAAATGATATTTAGGAAAAGCGTTATTTTAATGATATCTTCAAAAAACAAATTCTTCCATATATTGGTACTCTGCATTGCTCAAAAAGGAACTTTGACAAAATTGCCCTGAAGGCAAAAGTTTGAAAAAACTGTTATTACATCTCACTATCTTACCGTTGGCTTTGAACACACATCCATATTTACACAGAAATACCAAATTTAGGGGGGGTTTCGACTCTAACCCCAGTTAAGCCTGAAACTATGCTCATTGAGACCACCATCCAACACAACATTTCCGATAGTAGAATACTTGTTCCAACATTGAATTTTTCCTTTCTTGGTACGTTCCCCTTAGTATGGTGTGCTTGCTTAACCATTTTTGACAAATATTTTCTATCAGTGAAGTATATTTTGCACTCAAGTGAGTGGAATATTACATTAGTTCTTTGAAGGAGATCTGAACCCTAACCCTAACCAGTGCAAACCCAAAGCTAGGGTTAGGGTTAGGATTCCAGCAAAAGGTAGGTACTTTTTGATGGCATGGCTGTGTTTTAGGACAGAAATGATATTTAGGAAAAGCGTTATTTTAATGATATCTTCAAAAAACAAATTCTTCCATATATTGGTACTCTGCATTGCTCAAAAAGGAACTTTGACAAAATTGCCCTGAAGGCAAAAGTTTGAAAAAACTGTTATTACATCTCACTATCTTACCGTTGGCTTTGAACACACATCCATATTTACACAGAAATACCAAATTTAGGGGGGGTTTCGACTCTAACCCCAGTTAAGCCTGAAACTATGCTCATTGAGACCACCATCCAACACAACATTTCCGATAGTAGAATACTTGTTCCAACATAGAATTTTTCCTTTCTTGGTACGTTCTCCTTAGTATGGTGTGCTTGCTTAACCATTTTTGACAAATATTTTCTATCAGTGAAGTATATTTTGCACTCAAGTTAGTGGAATATTACATTAGTTCTTTGAAGGAGATCTGAACCCTAACCCTAACCAGTGCAAACCCAAAGCTAGGGTTAGGGTTAGGATTCCAGCAAAACGTAGGCACTTTTTGATGGCATGTCTGTGTTTTAGGACAGAAATGATATTTAGGAAAAGCGTTATTTTAATGATATCTTAAAAAAACAAATTCTTCCATATATTGGTACTCTGCATTGCTCAAAAAGGAAATTTGACAAAATTGCCCTGAAGGCAAAAGTTTGAAAAACCTGTTATTACATCTCACTATCTTACCGTTGGCTTTGAACACACATGCATATTTACACAGAAATACCAAATTTAGGGGGGGTTTCGACTCTAACCCCAGTTAATCCTGAAACTATGCTCATTGAGACCACCATCCAACACAACATTTCCGATAGTAGAATACTTGTTCCAACATAGAATTTTTTCCCTTGTTGGTACGTTCTCTTTAGCATGGTGTGCTTGCTTAACCATTTTTGACAAATATTTTCTATCAGTGATGTATATTTTGCACTCAAGTGAGTGGAATATTGCATTAATTCTTTGAAGGAGATCTGAACCCTAACCCTAACCAATGCAATCCCAAAGCTAAGGTTAGGGTTAGGATTCCAGCAAAAGGTATGTACTTTTTGATGGTATGGCTGTGTTTTTGGACAGAAATGATATATAGGAAAAGCATTATTTCACTGATATCTTCAAAAAAAAATTCAGTCATGTACCACAGTACACATATACTAGGTTCCTTCGTTTTTCACTCTTTCTTGCAAGGTCTCGCTGCCTTCACATCGGCCTGCCTTCAGCCCAAACTCCCAGTCTATCCCAGCTCACCGACTGCAATTATATTACAGCATGGCTTCTATGACAAACCCTGCAGTCCTTAAAGGGGACGTTTTGCATCAGCCGTTCTCTTTCAAAAGTACAAAGCACCGTGACTGATTATTCTTCTCTATGTTTTATTTGGAAATACTGCTTACGTGACTATGCCAACGCTTGTAATTCGTCAGTTGAACCTCTGTTTTGCTTGGTTTTTTTTAATTTTCGTCATCATACGCCCTAAATGCTATTTGTTTCTGAAAATTGTCATTTAGAAATTCAAACTTTAATACAGCATTAGTAGTATAGTAATGCTATTCATCATGTAAGAATAGCATTACTATTGTGAAGTAGAGAACAGCAGAAGACAAAAGCATATCTGCTAAATTTCAGGTTATGAACCGAGTCTAACGATTACTCTTTTCTTTTAGCCCTATATTTCTTTTCATAAAACTAACACCATGTATGTTCTTGTATTTTTGTATTTGGGATAACTAAACTAGAAACTAACATTTTTATTTGTCTTCTCTTACACAATGTTTATTCAATAAAGAATGATTAACAAGAAGTCGACTCTTGCTTTTGGGTCTCTGGAGCATTGCATTTATGGGCTCCTCCTGCTGGCTGAAAAATGCCACCGTAATATATTATCCAGCCTAATAATGGAACCGTACAACCTGTAAAAAGGATTGTTATATACAGTAAATCTAAGGTTACACCTTACACAAGGTTACACATTTTAAGGTTAATTCGACCTTGCACCCTGACCTTGCCAGAAATCAAAAGTTAACTATGGCTTTGCCTGGTCAACACTAGAATGTAAGACCTCAGGTTGCTGAAGCAAGCGGTGTTGGTAATAGGTGCCCTCATTCCTCTGGAGAAAAAAATGTCTAAAGCCAATGGCCCAGTATGGAGACTTTAAATTGAGATCCCTATTCTTTGGTCATTAAAGATCTTATGACATTTTTCAAAGCAATGTTAAGCCCAAGCCCAGTGTCCGGCTAAATTTCACTCTGGCCTTCCTGAGGTTTCCCCTTAATTCAATCGGTGAAGCAATATCTCACTACGTTACCTGATTTTCTGTGTAGAGGGATTGCTGGGGCATAAGGTCACCCAGGGTATCCCTAAGGGCCCCTCCTCCATGTGAAGTGCTTTGGGATCATTTTGGATAAAGAGTGCTGCATACAGTAGATGCAAGTAGTTATTATTTATTACTAAAACTACAATATAATTGTATTTTGCACAAACTAAGAGTGTTCTTTTATCAATGGAGAAACTCCCAGACATTTAAGTAAAAAATGTTAAGCTCCAGGCCCCATTAATGTGTACATATAGATGTATAGTTCCAGTGGGGAGCTGCATCAGCAGGTGTAGGCTGCAAAGAAACAGGTAAAGGTTTATTCCATGCTGAAAAGAGAAGAAAGGAAACACAACATTTTGGCTGTGGAGCCTTCTTTGGGTGTGTCTCTATCTATATGGGTTGTTCCCCATATACAGTAGATGTGTGCCTATAGATACAAATTCAAATGACTTGTTACTCTATTTGACAAACATCTTTATTTTTTATTTCTGTACAATTGTTAGTTGTTACGCCCAGGGTTCAAATCCATACCTGGGATGCTAGCTGAGTGGATGTTATCTTTGTGTTTGTGTGGGTTTCCTCCAGGTGCTCTGGTTTCCTTCACAGTCCAAAACCATAGTGGTACTTTAGGTAAATTGGTGTCTGGGAAATTTGGCCCTGATGTGAGTGTGTGCATGTTTGTGTCTGTACTGTATGTGCCCTACGACGGACTAGTGTGCTGTCCAAGGTGTATCTTGCCTTGTGCCCATTGCCAAGATAGGCTCCTTTTCCCCCACATTCCTGAATTGGAAACAGTAGTAAGAAAATGGTGGATAGATGTCAATTGTTACAAAAGGCAGTAACGTATAATAATTGTAATAATAATGCTTCCTTTCACTTGTATATCGCTTTTCTGGACACACCACTCAAAGCACTTTACATGGGGACTAGGGACTCCACTCCACCACCACCAATGTGTAGCCCCACACATGAATTCTTCCATATATTGGTACTCTGCATTGCTCAAAAAGGAAATTTGACAAAATTGCCCTGAAGGCAAAAGTTTGAAAAAACTGTTATTACATCTCACTATCTTACCGTTGGCTTTGAACACACATGCATATTTACACAGAAATACCAAATTTAGGGGAGGTTTCGACTCTAACCCCAGTTAAGCCTGAAACTATGCTCATTGAGACCACCATCCAACACAACATTTCCGATAGTAGAATACTTGTTCCAACATAGAATTTTTCTTTTCTTGGTACGTTCTCCTTAGTATGGTGTGCTTGCTTAACCATTTTTGACAAATATTTTCTATCAGTGAAGTATATTTTGCACTCAAGTGAGTGGAATATTGCATTAATTCTTTGAAGGAGATCTGAACCCTAACCCTAACCAGTGCAAACCCAAAGCTAGGTTTAGGGTTAGGATTCCAGCAAAACGTAGGTACTTTTTCATGGTATGGCTGTGTTTTAGGACAGAAATGATATATAGGAAAAGCATTCTTTCACTGATATCTTCAAAATAAAATTCTTCCATATATTGGTACTCTGCATTGCTCAAAAAGGAAATTTGACAAAATTACCCTGAAGGCAAAAGTTTGAAAAAACTGTTATTACATCTCACTATCTTACCGTTGGCTATGAACACACATGCATATTTACACAGAAATACCAAATTTAGGGGGGGTTTCGACTCTAACCCCAGTTAAGCCTGAAACTATGCTCATTGAGACCACCATCCAACACAACATTTCCGATAGTGGAATACTTGTTCCAACATAGAATTTTTCCTTTCTTGGTACGTTCTCCTTAGTATGGTGTGCTTGCTTAACCATTTTTGACAAATATTTTCTATCAGTGAAGTATATTTTGCACTCAAGTGAGTGGAATATTACATTAGTTCTTTGAAGGAGACCTGAACCCTAACCCTAACCAGTGCAAACCCTAAGCTAGGGTTAGGGTTAGGATTCCAGCAAAAGGTATGTACTTTTTGATGGTATGGCTGTGTTTTAGGACAGAAATGATATTTAGGAAATGCGTTATTTTAATGATATCTTCAAAAAAAATTTCTTCCATATATTGGTACTCTTCATTGCTCAAAATGGAAATTTGACAAAATTGCCCTGAAGGCAAAAGTTTGAAAAACCTGTTATTACATCTCACTATCTTACCGTTGGCTTTGAACACACATGCATATTAATACAGCAATACCAAATTTAAGGAGGGTTTTCGACTCTAACCCCAGTTAAGCCTGAAACTATGCTCATTGAGATCACCATCCAACACAACATTTCCGATACTAGCATACTTATTCCAACATAGAATTTTTCCCTTGTTGGTGCTTTGTCTTTAGCATGGTGTGCTTGCTTAACCATTTTTGACAAATATTTTCTGTCAGTGAAGTATATTTTGCACTCAAGTGAGTGGAATATTGCATTAATTCTTTGAAGGAGATCTGAACCCTAACCCTAACCAGTGCAAACCCAAAGCTAGGGTTAGGGTTAGGATTCCAGCAAAAAGTAGGTACTTTTTGATGGCATGGCTGTGTTTTAGGACAGAAATGATATTTAGGAAAAGCGTTATTTTAATGATATCTTCAAAAAAATTTTCTTCCATATATTGGGACTCTGCATTGCTCAAAAAGGAAATGTTGCCAAAATTGTGCTGAAGGCAAAAGTTTGAAAAAACTGTTATTACATCTAACTATCTTACCATTGGCTTTGAACACACATGCATATTTACACAGAAATACCAAATTTAGGGGGGGTTTCGACTCTAACCCCAGTTAAGCCTGAAACTATGCTCATTGAGACCACCATCCAACACAACATTTCCAATAGTAGAATACTTGTTCCAAAATAGAATTTTTCCTTTCTTGGTACGTTCTCCTTAGTATGGTGTGCTTGCTTAACCATTTTTGACAAATATTTTCTATCACTGAAGTATATTTTGCACTCAAGTGAGTGGAATATTACATTAGTTCTTTGAAGGAGATCTGAACCCTAACCCTAACCAGTGCAAACCCAAAGCTAGGGTTAGGGTTAGGATTCCAGCAAAAGGTAGGTACTTTTTGATGGCATGGCTGTGTTTTAGGACAGAAATGATATTTAGGAAAAGCGTTATTTTATTGATATCTTCAAAAAAAATGTCTTCCATATATTGCTACTCTGCATTGCTCAAAAAGGAAATTTGACAAAATTGCCCTGAAGGCAAAAGTTTGAAAAAACTGTTATTACATCTCACTATCTTACCGTTGGCTTTGAACACACATGCATATTTACACAGAAATACCAAATTTAGGGGGGGTTTCGACTCTAACCCCAGTTAAGCCTGAAACTATGCTCATTGAGACCACCATCCAACACAACATTTCCGATAGTAGAATACTTGTTCCAACATAGAATTTTTCCTTTCTTGGTACGTTCCCCTTAGTATGGTGTGCTTGCTTAACCATTTTTGACAAATATTTTCTATCAGTGAAGTATATTTTGCACTCAAGTGAGTGGAATATTACATTAGTTCTTTGAAGGAGATCTGAACCCTAACCCTAACCAGTGCAAACCCAAAGCTAGGGTTAGGGTTAGGATTCCAGCAAAAGGTAGGTACTTTTTGATGGCATGGCTGTGTTTTAGGACAGAAATGATATTTAGGAAAAGCGTTATTTTAATGATATCTTCAAAAAACAAATTCTTCCATATATTGGTACTCTGCATTGCTCAAAAAGGAACTTTGACAAAATTGCCCTGAAGGCAAAAGTTTGAAAAAACTGTTATTACATCTCACTATCTTACCGTTGGCTTTGAACACACATGCATATTTATACAGAAATACCAAATTTAGGGGGGGTTTCGACTCTAACCCCAGTTAAGCCTGAAACTATGCTCATTGAGACCACCATCCAACACAACATTTCCGATAGTAGAATACTTGTTCCAACATTGAATTTTTCCTTTCTTGGTACGTTCCCCTTAGTATGGTGTGCTTGCTTAACCATTTTTGACAAATATTTTCTATCAGTGAAGTATATTTTGCACTCAAGTGAGTGGAATATTACATTAGTTCTTTGAAGGAGATCTGAACCCTAACCCTAACCAGTGCAAACCCAAAGCTAGGGTTAGGGTTAGGATTCCAGCAAAAGGTAGGTACTTTTTGATGGCATGGCTGTGTTTTAGGACAGAAATGATATTTAGGAAAAGCGTTATTTTAATGATATCTTCAAAAAACAAATTCTTCCATATATTGGTACTCTGCATTGCTCGAAAAGGAACTTTGACAAAATTGCCCTGAAGGCAAAAGTTTGAAAAAACTGTTATTACATCTCACTATCTTACCGTTGGCTTTGAACACACATCCATATTTACACAGAACTACCAAATTTAGGGGGGGTTTCGACTCTAACCCCAGTTAAGCCTGAAACTATGCTCATTGAGACCACCATCCAACACAACATTTCCGATAGTAGAATACTTGTTCCAACATAGAATTTTTCCTTTCTTGGTACGTTCTCCTTAGTATGGTGTGCTTGCTTAACCATTTTTGACAAATATTTTCTATCAGTGAAGTATATTTTGCACTCAAGTGAGTGGAATATTACATTAGTTCTTTGAAGGAGATCTGAACCCTAACCCTAACCAGTGCAAACCCAAAGCTAGGGTTAGGGTTAGGATTCCAGCAAAACGTAGGCACTTTTTGATGGCATGGCTGTGTTTTAGGACAGAAATGATATTTAGGAAAAGCGTTATTTTATTGATATCTTCAAAAAACAAATTCTTCCATATATTGGTACTCTGCATTGCTCAAAAAGGAACTTTGACAAAATTGCCCTGAAGGCAAAAGTTTGAAAAAACTGTTATTACATCTCACTATCTTACCGTTGGCTTTGAACACACATGCATATTTACACAGAAATACCAAATTTAGGGGGGGTTTCGACTCTAACCCCAGTTAAGCCTGAAACTATGCTCATTGAGACCACCATCCAACACAACATTTCCGATAGTAGAATACTTGTTCCAACATTGAATTTTTCCTTTCTTGGTACGTTCCCCTTAGTATGGTGTGCTTGCTTAACCATTTTTGACAAATATTTTCTGTCAGTGAAGTATATTTTGCACTCAAGTGAGTGGAATATTGCATTAATTCTTTGAAGGAGATCTGAACCCTAACCCTAACCAGTGCAAACCCAAAGCTAGGGTTAGGGTTAGGATTCCAGCAAAAAGTAGGTACTTTTTGATGGTATGGCTGTGTTTTAGGACAGAAATGATATATAGGAAATGCGTTATTTTAATGATATCTTCAAAAAAAATTTCTTCCATATATTGGTACTCTGCATTTCTCAAAATGGAAATGTTGCCAAAATTGCCCTGAAGGCAAAAGTTTGAAAAACCTGTTATTACATCTCACTATCTTACCGTTGGCTTTGAACACACATGCATATTTACACAGAAATACCAAATTTAGGGGGGGTTTCGACTCTCACCCCAGTTAAGCCTGAAACTATGCTCATTGAGACCACCATCCAACACAACATTTCCGATAGTAGAATACTTGTTCCAACATAGAATTTTTCCTGTCTTGGTACGTTCTCCTTAGTATGGTGTGCTTGCTTAACCATTTTTGACAAATATTTTCTATCAGTGAAGTATATTTTGCACTCAAGTGAGTGGAATATTACATTAGTTCTTTGAAGGAGATCTGAACCCTAACCCTAACCAGTGCAAACCCAAAGCTAGGCTTAGGGTTAGGATTCCAGCAAAACGTAGGTACTTTTTGATGGTATGGCTGTGTTTTAGGACAGAAATGATATGTAGGAAAAGCGTTATTTTAATGATATCTTCACAAAAATTTTCTTCCATATATTGGTACTCTGCATTGCTCAAAATTGAAATTTGACAAAATTGCCCTGAAGGCAAAAGTTTGAAAAACCTGTTATTACATCTAACTATCTTACCGTTGGCTTTGAACACACATGCATATTTACACAGAAATACCAAATTTAGGGGGGGTTTCGACTCTAACCCCAGTTAAGCCTGAAACTATGCTCATTGAGACCACCATCCAACACAACATTTCCGATACTCGAATACTTGTTCCAACATAGAATTTTTTCCCTTGTTGGTACGTTCTCTTTAGCATGGTGTGCTTGCTTAACCATTTTTGACAAATATTTTCTATCAGTGATGTATATTTTGCACTCAAGTGAGTGGAATATTGCATTAATTCTTTGAAGGAGATCTGAACCCTAACCCTAACCAATGCAATCCCAAAGCTAAGGTTAGGGTTAGGATTCCAGCAAAAGGTATGTACTTTTTGATGGTATGGCTGTGTTTTTGGACAGAAATGATATATAGGAAAAGCATTATTTCACTGATATCTTCAAAAAAAAATTCAGTCATGTACCACAGTACACATATACTAGGTTCCTTCGTTTTTCACTCTTTCTTGCAAGGTCTCGCTGCCTTCACATCGGCCTGCCTTCAGCCCAAACTCCCAGTCTATCCCAGCTCACCGACTGCAATTATATTACAGCATGGCTTCTATGACAAACCCTGCAGTCCTTAAAGGGGACGTTTTGCATCAGCCGTTCTCTTTCAAAAGTACAAAGCACCGTGACTGATTATTCTTCTCTATGTTTTATTTGGAAATACTGCTTACGTGACTATGCCAACGCTTGTAATTCGTCAGTTGAACCTCTGTTTTGCTTGGTTTTTTTTAATTTTCGTCATCATACGCCCTAAATGCTATTTGTTTCTGAAAATTGTCATTTAGAAATTCAAACTTTAATACAGCATTAGTAGTATAGTAATGCTATTCATCATGTAAGAATAGCATTACTATTGTGAAGTAGAGAACAGCAGAAGACAAAAGCATATCTGCTAAATTTCAGGTTATGAACCGAGTCTAACGATTACTCTTTTCTTTTAGCCCTATATTTCTTTTCATAAAACTAACACCATGTATGTTCTTGTATTTTTGTATTTGGGATAACTAAACTAGAAACTAACATTTTTATTTGTCTTCTCTTACACAATGTTTATTCAATAAAGAATGATTAACAAGAAGTCGACTCTTGCTTTTGGGTCTCTGGAGCATTGCATTTATGGGCTCCTCCTGCTGGCTGAAAAATGCCACCGTAATATATTATCCAGCCTAATAATGGAACCGTACAACCTGTAAAAAGGATTGTTATATACAGTAAATCTAAGGTTACACCTTACACAAGGTTACACATTTTAAGGTTAATTCGACCTTGCACCCTGACCTTGCCAGAAATCAAAAGTTAACTATGGCTTTGCCTGGTCAACACTAGAATGTAAGACCTCAGGTTGCTGAAGCAAGCGGTGTTGGTAATAGGTGCCCTCATTCCTCTGGAGAAAAAAATGTCTAAAGCCAATGGCCCAGTATGGAGACTTTAAATTGAGATCCCTATTCTTTGGTCATTAAAGATCTTATGACATTTTTCAAAGCAATGTTAAGCCCAAGCCCAGTGTCCGGCTAAATTTCACTCTGGCCTTCCTGAGGTTTCCCCTTAATTCAATCGGTGAAGCAATATCTCACTACGTTACCTGATTTTCTGTGTAGAGGGATTGCTGGGGCATAAGGTCACCCAGGGTATCCCTAAGGGCCCCTCCTCCATGTGAAGTGCTTTGGGATCATTTTGGATAAAGAGTGCTGCATACAGTAGATGCAAGTAGTTATTATTTATTACTAAAACTACAATATAATTGTATTTTGCACAAACTAAGAGTGTTCTTTTATCAATGGAGAAACTCCCAGACATTTAAGTAAAAAATGTTAAGCTCCAGGCCCCATTAATGTGTACATATAGATGTATAGTTCCAGTGGGGAGCTGCATCAGCAGGTGTAGGCTGCAAAGAAACAGGTAAAGGTTTATTCCATGCTGAAAAGAGAAGAAAGGAAACACAACATTTTGGCTGTGGAGCCTTCTTTGGGTGTGTCTCTATCTATATGGGTTGTTCCCCATATACAGTAGATGTGTGCCTATAGATACAAATTCAAATGACTTGTTACTCTATTTGACAAACATCTTTATTTTTTATTTCTGTACAATTGTTAGTTGTTACGCCCAGGGTTCAAATCCATACCTGGGATGCTAGCTGAGTGGATGTTATCTTTGTGTTTGTGTGGGTTTCCTCCAGGTGCTCTGGTTTCCTTCACAGTCCAAAACCATAGTGGTACTTTAGGTAAATTGGTGTCTGGGAAATTTGGCCCTGATGTGAGTGTGTGCATGTTTGTGTCTGTACTGTATGTGCCCTACGACGGACTAGTGTGCTGTCCAAGGTGTATCTTGCCTTGTGCCCATTGCCAAGATAGGCTCCTTTTCCCCCACATTCCTGAATTGGAAACAGTAGTAAGAAAATGGTGGATAGATGTCAATTGTTACAAAAGGCAGTAACGTATAATAATTGTAATAATAATGCTTCCTTTCACTTGTATATCGCTTTTCTGGACACACCACTCAAAGCACTTTACATGGGGACTAGGGACTCCACTCCACCACCACCAATGTGTAGCCCCACACATGAATTCTTCCATATATTGGTACTCTGCATTGCTCAAAAAGGAAATTTGACAAAATTGCCCTGAAGGCAAAAGTTTGAAAAAACTGTTATTACATCTCACTATCTTACCGTTGGCTTTGAACACACATGCATATTTACACAGAAATACCAAATTTAGGGGGGGTTTCGACTCTAACCCCAGTTAAGCCTGAAACTATGCTCATTGAGACCACCATCCAACACAACATTTCCGATAGTAGAATACTTGTTCCAACATAGAATTTTTCTTTTCTTGGTACGTTCTCCTTAGTATGGTGTGCTTGCTTAACCATTTTTGACAAATATTTTCTATCAGTGAAGTATATTTTGCACTCAAGTGAGTGGAATATTGCATTAATTCTTTGAAGGAGATCTGAACCCTAACCCTAACCAGTGCAAACCCAAAGCTAGGTTTAGGGTTAGGATTCCAGCAAAACGTAGGTACTTTTTCATGGTATGGCTGTGTTTTAGGACAGAAATGATATATAGGAAAAGCATTCTTTCACTGATATCTTCAAAATAAAATTCTTCCATATATTGGTACTCTGCATTGCTCAAAAAGGAAATTTGACAAAATTACCCTGAAGGCAAAAGTTTGAAAAAACTGTTATTACATCTCACTATCTTACCGTTGGCTTTGAACACACATGCATATTTACACAGAAATACCAAATTTAGGGGGAGTTTCGACTCTAACCCCAGTTAAGCCTGAAACTATGCTCATTGAGACCACCATCCAACACAACATTTCCGATAGTAGAATACTTGTTCCAACATAGAATTTTTCTTTTCTTGGTACGTTCTCCTTAGTATGGTGTGCTTGCTTAACCATTTTTGACAAATATTTTCTATCAGTGAAGTATATTTTGCACTCAAGTGAGTGGAATATTACATTAGTTCTTTGAAGGAGATCTGAACCCTAACCCTAACCAGTGCAAACCCAAAGCTAGGGTTAGGGTTAGGATTCCAGCAAAAGGTAGGTACTTTTTGATGGCATGGCTGTATTTTAGGACAGAAATGATATTTAGGAAAAGCGTTATTTTAATGATATCTTCAAAAAAAATTTCTTCCATATATTGGTACTCTGCATTGCTCAAAAAGGAACTTTGACAAAATTGCCCTGAAGGCAAAAGTTTGAAAAAACTGTTATTACATCTCACTATCTTACCGTTGGCTTTGAACACACATGCATATTTACACAGAAATACCAAATTTAGGGGGGGTTTCGACTCTAACCCCAGTTAAGCCTGAAACTATGCTCATTGAGACCACCATCCAACACAACATTTCCGATAGTAGAATACTTGTTCCAACATAGAATTTTTCCTTTCTTGGTACGTTCTCCTTAGTATGGTGTGCTTGCTTAACCATTTTTGACAAATATTTTCTATCAGTGAAGTATATTTTGCACTCAAGTGAGTGGAATATTACATTAGTTCTTTGAAGGAGATCTGAACCCTAACCCTAACCAGTGCAAACCCAAAGCTAGGGTTAGGGTTAGGATTCCAGCAAAAGGTAGGTACTTTTTGATGGCATGTCTGTGTTTTAGGACAGAAATGATATTTAGGAAAAGCGTTATTTTAATGATATCTTCAAAAAAAATTTCTTCCATATATTGGTACTCTGCATTGCTCAAAAAGGAAATTTGACAAAATTGCCCTGAAGGCAAAAGTTTGAAAAAACTGTTATTACATCTCACTATCTTACCGTTGGCTTTGAACACACATGCATATTTACACAGAAATACCAAATTTAGGGGGGGTTTCGACTTTATCCCCAGTTAAGCCTGAAACTATGCTCATTGAGACCACCATCCAACACAACATTTCCGATAGTAGAATACTTGTTCCAACATAGAATTTTTCCTTTGTTGGTACGTTCTCCTTAGTATGGTGTGCTTGCTTAACCATTTTTGACAAATATTTTCTATCAGTGAAGTATATTTTGCACTCAAGTGAGTGGAATATTACATTAGTTCTTTGAAGGAGATCTGAACCCTAACCCTAACCAGTGCAAACCCAAAGCTAGGGTTAGGGTTAGGATTCCAGCAAAAGGTAGGTACTTTTTGATGGCATGGCTGTATTTTAGGACAGAAATGATATTTAGGAAAAGCGTTATTTTAATGATATCTTCAAAAAAAATTTCTTCCATATATTGGTACTCTGCATTGCTCAAAAAGGAACTTTGACAAAATTGCCCTGAAGGCAAAAGTTTGAAAAAACTGTTATTACATCTCACTATCTTACCGTTGGCTTTGAACACACATGCATATTTACACAGAAATACCAAATTTAGGGGGGGTTTCGACTTTATCCCCAGTTAAGCCTGAAACTATGCTCATTGAGACCACCATCCAACACAACATTTCCCATAGTAGAATACTTGTTCCAACATAGAATTTTTCCTTTCTTGGTACATTCTCCTTAGTATGGTGTGCTTGCTTAACCTATTTTGACAAATATTTTCTATCAGTGAAGTATATTTTGCACTCAAGTGAGTGGAATATTACATTAGTTCTTTGAAGGAGATCTGAACCCTAACCCTAACCAGTGCAAACCCAAAGCTAGGGTTAGGGTTAGGATTCCAGAAAAAGGTAGGTACTTTTTGATGGCATGGCTATGTTTTAGGACAGAAATGATATTTAGGAAAAGCGTTATTTTAATGATATCTTCAAAAAAAAATTCTTCCATATATTGGTACTCTGCATTGCTCAAAAAGGAACTTTGACAAAATTGCCCTGAAGGCAAAAGTTTGAAAAAACTGTTATTACATCTCACTATCTTACCGTTGGCTTTGAACACACATGCATATTTACAAAGAAATACCTAATTTAGGGGGGGTTTCGACTCTAACCCCAGTTAAGCCTGAAACTATGCTCATTGAGACCACCATCCAACACAACATTTCCGATAGTAGAATACTTGTTCCAACATAGAATTTTTCCGTTGTTAGTACATTCTCTTTAGCATGGTGTGCTTGCTTATCCATTTTTGACAAATATTTTCTATCAGTGAAGTATATTTTGCACTCAAGTGAGTGGAATATTGCATTAATTCTTTGAAGGAGATTTGAACCCTAACCCTAACCAGTGCAAACCCAAAGCTAGGGTTAGGGTTAGGATTCCAGCAAAAAGTAGGTACTTTTTGATGGCATGGCTGTGTTTTAGGACAGAAATGATATATAGGAAAAGCATTATTTCACTGATATCTTCAAAACAAAATTCTTCTATGTATTGGTACTCTGCATTTCTCAAAAAGGAAATGTTGCCAAAATTGTGCTGAAGGCAAAAGTTTGAAAAAACTGTTATTACATCTCACTATCTTACCGTTGGCTTTGAACACACATGCATATTAACACAGAAAGACCAAATTTAGGGGGCTTTTCGACTCTAACACCAGTTAAGCCTGAAACTATGCTCATTGAGACCACCATCCAACACAACATTTCCGATAGTAGAATACTTGTTCCAACATAGAATTTTTCCTTTCTTGGTACGTTCTCCTTAGTATGGTGTGCTTGCTTAACCTTCTTTGACAAATATTTTCTATCAGTGAAGTATATTTTGCACTCAAGTGAGTGGAATATTACATTAGTTCTTTGAAGGAGATCTGAACCCTAACCCTAACCAGTGCAAACCCAAAGCTAGGGTTAGGGTTAGGATTCCAGCAAAAGGTAGGTACTTTTTGATGGCATGGCTATGTTTTAGGACAGAAATGATATTTAGGAAAAGCGTTATTTTAATGATATCTTCAAAAAAAAATTCTTCCATATATTGGTACTCTGCATTGCTCAAAATGGAAATTTGACAAAATTGCCCTGAAGGCAAAAGTTTGAAAAAACTGTTATTACATCTCACTATCTTACCGTTGGCTATGAACACACATGCATATTTACACAGAAATACCAAATTTAGGGGGGGTTTCGACTCTAACCCCAGTTAAGCCTGAAACTATGCTCATTGAGACCACCATCCAACACAACATTTCCGATAGTAGAATACTTGTTCCAACATAGAATTGTTCCCTTGTTAGTACATTCTCTTTAGCATGGTGTGCTTGCTTATCCATTTTTGACAAATATTTTCTATCAGTGAAGTATATTTTGCACTCAAGTGAGTGGAATATTGCATTAATTCTTTGAAGGAGATCTGAACCCTAACCCTAACCAATGCAAACCCAAAGCTAGGGTTAGGGTTAGGATTCCAGCAAAAGGTATGTACTTTTTGATGGTATGGCTGTGTTTTTGGACAGAAATGATATATAGGAAAAGCATTATTTCACTGATATCTTCAAAACAAAATTCTTCTATGTATTGGTACTCTGCATTTCTCAAAAAGGAAATGTTGCCAAAATTGTGCTGAAGGCAAAAGTTTGAAAAAACTGTTATTACATCTCACTATCTTACCGTTGGCTTTGAACACACATGCATATTAACACAGAAAGACCAAATTTAGGGGGCTTTTCGACTCTAACCCCAGTTAAGCCTGAAACTATGCTCATTGAGACCACCATCCAACACAACATTTCCGATAGTAGAATACTTGTTCCAACATAGAATTTTTCCTTTCTTGGTACGTTCTCTTTAGCATGGTGTGCTTGCTTAACCATTTTGACAAATATTTTCTATCAGTGATGTATATTTTGCACTCAAGTGAGTGGAATATTGCATTAATTCTTTGAAGGAGATCTGAACCCTAACCCTAACCAATGCAAACCCAAAGCTAGGGTTAGGGTTAGGATTCCAGCAAAAGGTAGGTACTTTTTGATGGTATGGCTGTGTTTTTGGACAGAAATGATATATAGGAAAAGCATTATTTCACTGATATCTTCAAAAAAAAATTCTTCCATATATTGGTACTCTGCATTGCTCAAAAAGGAAATTTGACAAAATTGCCCTGAAGGCAAAAGTTTGAAAAAACTGTTATTACATCTCACTATCTTACCGTTGGCTTTGAACACACATGCATATTTACACAGAAATACCAAATTTAGGGGGGGTTTCGACTCTAACCCCAGTTAAGCCTGAAACTATGCTCATTGAGACCACCATCCATCACAACATTTCCGATACTAGAATACTTGTTCCAACATAGAATTTTTCCCTTGTTGGTACGTTCTCTTTAGCATGGTGTGCTTGCTTAACCATTTTTGACAAATATTTTCTATCAGTGAAGTATATTTTGCACTCAAGTGAGTGGAATATTGCATTAATTCTTTGAAGGAGATCTGAACCCTAACCCTAACCAGTGCAAACCCAAAGCTAGGTTTAGGGTTAGGATTCCAGCAAAACGTAGGTACTTTTTCATGGTATGGCTGTGTTTTAGGACAGAAATGATATATAGGAAAATAATTATTTCACTGATATCTTCAAAATAAAATTCTTCCATATATTGGTACTCTGCATTGCTCAAAAAGGAAATTTGACAAAATTGCCCTAAAGGCAAAAGTTTGAAAAAACTGTTATTACATCTCACTATCTTACCGTTGGCTTTGAACACACATGCATATTTACACAGAAATACCAAATTTACGGGGGGTTTCGACTCTAACCCCATTTAAGCCTGAAACTATGCTCATTGAGACCACCATCCAACACAACATTTCCGATAGTAGAATACTTGTTCCAACATAGAATTTTTCTTTTCTTGGTACGTTCTCCTTAGTATGGTGTGCTTGCTTAACCATTTTTGACAAATATTTTCTATCAGTGAAGTATGTTTTGCACTCAAGTGAGTGGAATATTACATTAGTTCTTTGAAGGAGATCTGAACCCTAACCCTAACCAGTGCAAACCCAAAGCTAGGGTTAGGGTTAGGATTCCAGCAAAAGGTAGGTACTTTTTGATAGCATGGCTGTGCTTTAGGACAGAAATGATATTTAGGAAAAGCGTTATTTTAATGATATCTTCAAAAATAATTTCTTCCATATATTGGTACTCTTCATTGCTCAAAAAGGAAATTTGACAAAATTGCCCTGAAGGCAAAAGTTTGAAAAAACTGTTATTACATCTCACTATCTTACTGTTGGCTTTGAACACACATGCATATTTACACAGAAATACCAAATTTAGGGGGGGTTTCGACTCTAACCCCAGTTAAGCCTGAAACTATGCTCATTGAGACCACCATCCAACACAACATTTCCGATAGTAGAATACTTGTTCCAACATAGAATTTTTCCTTTGTTGGTACGTTCTCCTTAGTATGGTGTGCTTGCTTAACCATTTTTGACAAATATTTTCTATCAGTGAAGTATATTTTGCACTCAAGTGAGTGGAATATTACATTAGTTCTTTGAAGGAGATCTGAACCCTAACCCTAACCAGTGCAAACCCAAAGCTAGGGTTAGGGTTAGGATTCCAGCAAAAGGTAGGTACTTTTTGATGGCATGGCTATGTTTTAGGACAGAAATGATATTTAGGAAAAGCGTTATTTTAATGATATCTTCAAAAAAAAATTCTTCCATATATTGGTACTCTGCATTGCTCAAAATGGAAATTTGACAAAATTGCCCTGAAGGCAAAAGTTTGAAAAAACTGTTATTACATTTCACTATCTTACCGTTGGCTATGAACACACATGCATATTTACACAGAAATACCAAATTTAGGGGGGGTTTCGACTCTAACCCCAGTTAAGCCTGAAACTATGCTCATTGAGACCACCATCCAACACAACATTTCCGATAGTAGAATACTTGTTCCAACATAGAATTTTTCCCTTGTTAGTACATTCTCTTTAGCATGGTGTGCTTGCTTATCCATTTTTGACAAATATTTTCTATCAGTGAAGTATATTTTGCACTCAAGTGAGTGGAATATTGCATTAATTCTTTGAAGGAGATCTGAACCCTAACCCTAACCAATGCAAACCCAAAGCTAGGGTTAGGGTTAGGATTCCAGCAAAAGGTATGTACTTTTTGATGGTATGGCTGTGTTTTTGGACAGAAATGATATATAGGAAAAGCATTATTTCACTGATATCTTCAAAACAAAATTCTTCTATGTATTGGTACTCTGCATTTCTCAAAAAGGAAATGTTGCCAAAATTGTGCTGAAGGCAAAAGTTTGAAAAAACTGTTATTACATCTCACTATCTTACCGTTGGCTTTGAACACACATGCATATTAACACAGAAAGACCAAATTTAGGGGGCTTTTCGACTCTAACCCCAGTTAAGCCTGAAACTATGCTCATTGAGACCACCATCCAACACAACATTTCCGATAGTAGAATACTTGTTCCAACATAGAATTTTTCCTTTCTTGGTACGTTCTCTTTAGCATGGTGTGCTTGCTTAACCATTTTTGACAAATATTTTCTATCAGTGATGTATATTTTGCACTCAAGTGAGTGGAATATTGCATTAATTCTTTGAAGGAGATCTGAACCCTAACCCTAACCAATGCAAACCCAAAGCTAGGGTTAGGGTTAGGATTCCAGCAAAAGGTATGTACTTTTTGATGGTATGGCTGTGTTTTTGGACAGAAATGATATATAGGAAAAGCATTATTTCACTGATATCTTCAAAAAAAATTCTTCCATATATTGGTACTCTGCATTGCTCAAAAAGGAAATTTGACAAAATTGCCCTGAAGGCAAAAATTTGAAAAAGCTGTTATTACATCTCACTATCTTACCGTTGGCTTTGAACACACATGCATATTTACACAGAAATACCAAATTTAGGGGGGGTTTCGACTCTAACCCCAGTTAAGCCTGAAACTATGCTCATTGAGACCACCATCCAACACAACATTTCCGATACTAGAAAACTTGTTCCAACATAGAATTTTTCCCTTGTTGGTACGTTCTCTTTAGCATGGTGTGCTTGCTTAACCATTTTTGACAAATATTTTCTATCAGTGAAGTATATTTTGCACTCAAGTGAGTGGAATATTGCATTAATTCTTTGAAGGAGATCTAAACCCTAACCCTAACCAGTGCAAACCCAAAGCTAGGTTTAGGGTTAGGATTCCAGCAAAACGTAGGTACTTTTTCATGGTATGGCTGTGTTTTAGGACAGAAATGATATATAGGAAAAGCATTATTTCACTGATATCTTCAAAATAAAATTCTTCCATATATTGGTACTCTGCATTGCTCAAAAGGGAAATTTGACAAAATTTCCCTGAAGGCAAAAGTTTGAAAAAACTGTTATTACATCTCACTATCTTACCGTTGGCTTTGAACACACATGCATATTTACACAGAAATACCAAATTTAGGGGGGGTTTTGACTTTATCCCCAGTTAAGCCTGAAACTATGCTCATTGAGACCACCATCCAACACAACATTTCCGATAGTAGAATAGTTGTTCCAACATAGAATTTTTCCTTTGTTGGTACGTTCTCCTTAGTATGGTGTGCTTGCTTAACCATTTTTGACAAATATTTTCTATCAGTGAAGTATATTTTGCACTCAAGTGAGTGGAATATTGCATTAATTCTTTGAAGGAGACCTGAACCCTAACCCTAACCAGTGCAAACCCTAAGCTAGGGTGAGGGTTAGGATTCCAGCAAAAGGTATGTACTTTTTGATGGTATGGCTGTGTTTTTGGACAGAAATGATATATAGGAAAAGCATTATTTCACTGATGTCTTCAAAAAAAAATTCTTCCATATATTGGTACTCTGCTTTGCTCAAAAAGGAAATTTGACAAAATTGCCCTGAAGGCAAAAGTTTGAAAAAACTGTTATTACATCTCACTATCTTACCGTTGGCTTTGAACACACATGCATATTTACACAGAAATACCAAATTTATAGGGGGTTTCGACTCTAACCCCAGTTAAGCCTGAAACTATGCTCATTGAGACCACCATCCAACACAACATTTCCGATACTAGAATACTTCTTCCAGCATAGAATTTTTTCCCTTGTTGGTATGTTCTTTTTAGCATGGTGTGCTTGCTTAACCATTTTTGACAAATATTTTCTATCAGTGATGTATATTTTGCACTCAAGTGAGTGGAATATTGCATTAATTCTTTGAAGGAGATCTGAACCCTAACCCTAACCAATGCAAACCCAAAGCTAGGGTTAGGGTTAGGATTCCAGCAAAAGGTATGTACTTTTTGATGGTATGGCTGTGTTTTTGGACAGAAATGATATATAGGAAAAGCATTATTTCACTGATATCTTCAAAAAAAAATTCTTCCATATATTGGTACTCTGCATTGCTCAAAAAGGAAATTTGACAAAATTGCCCTGAAGGCAAAAGTTTGAAAAAACTGTTATTACATCTCACTATCTTACCCGTTGGCGTTGAACACACATGCATATTTACACAGAAATACCAAATTTAGGGGGGGTTTCGACTCTAACCCCAGTTAAGCCTGAAACTATTCTCATTGAGACCACCATCCAACACAACATTTCCGATAGTAGAATACTTGTTCCAACATAGAATTTTTCCTTTCTTGGTACGTTCTCCTTAGTATGGTGTGCTTGCTTAACCATTTTTGACAAATATTTTCGATCAGTGAAGTATATTTTGCACTCAAGTGAGTGGAATATTACATTAGTTCTTTGAAGGAGATCTGAACCCTAACCCTAAGCAGTGCAAACCCAAAGCTAGGGTTAGGGTTAGGATTCCAGCAAAAGGTAGGTACTTTTTGATGGCATGGCTGTGTTTTAGGACAGAAATGATTTTTAGGAAAAGCGTTATTTTAATGATATCTTCAAAAAATTTTTCTTCCATATATTGGTACTCTGCATTTCTCAAAAAGGAAATGTTGCCAAAATTGCCCTGAAAGCAAAAGTTTGAAAAAACTGTTATTACATCTCACTATCTTACCGTTGGCTTTGAACACACATGCATATTAACACAGAAATACCAAATTTTGGAGGCTTTTCGACTCTAACCCCAGTTAAGCCTGAAACTATGCTCATTGAGATCACCATCGAACACAACATTTCTAATAGTAGAATAGTTGTTCCAACATAGAATTTTTCTCTGTCGATCAAACATCTAGCCAGGATCAAATATTTGCTTGCTTGTGCACATTGTGTCTATGAAAGCACAATCTGAGTGTTATTTTCAAGATTGTTCTATGCCCCCACAAATAATAACGACCTTCATAAAATGTGAGAGTGATGAGCACAGGTTTCTGGATTGATTTCTGTATTTCATGTGAGCATGAGGGTGTTCGATGGCTTTATTTTGTGTGGACAGAGCACCGCTTGAAGTAGGAGTTTGTGAGCAATTAGCTTATGACAGACTATTCCATTTATCTCATTAACACAACGCACAGTGCTCCTATCTGGGAATGACAAGGCATCACTCCATTCTTTTAGATTTGACTCCTGACAGTTTAATTCATTATTGTCAATGTGTGTGCAGACTGTCAGGGATGCGATCAGCATTTCTGAAGAGGCCAGAATGGAAAAGCTATCACTTTTGATTGCTCGTGGACAGATGGAGTATGAGCTTTGACAGTATCTGGGCTGCATACAGAACACGTTCTGGTGTGCTGTTTGTGAATCAAAGCTTCTGCTTACAAGCCTTGGAATAACTGACCGTAGATTTCTAACAAGTGCATTGAGAAAAGTAATTTCATATCCTGACTGTGAGATATTATTGAAAGAATGAGTCACACAACTGCTGTTACCATAAATGCTGCCATTTCACTTTTCCATCTGTCTTTTCAGCTAAGAATAATGTGATAAAATATTATGACTCAGTTTTCGGTTGACATTAAGGCTGTGTGCTGAAACAGGATAGCTGAGAGAGCATTAGACTAAAGTTATAAAGGTCCCTGGCTCAATCCTTTGAATCCAGGGTTCCAGCTTTGAATCTGTGACTAGAAAGGTTATTCCTTCCTAGCTTTTTTCCTGGCAGATCTCAGAAGCTTAACAAGGCTGCGTGTGGTTGGAACTGATATGGGAGACCAAGGAAAACCAGACTGCTGCTGCAAATGATGGTGGTGACCCATAGGTTGTGCTCTTCCCTCTGGACCAAGCCAATGCCCCAGAATGTTGGTCAGCGACACTGGGTTGCAGGAAGTGCTGACCTATGCTAAACCCAGATTGTGACGACTTGGTCAGAAGACTAGGGGTTTTAGCCCTGGTGTACTCACATGTACACTCTCTCTGCCCTAATCTTCCATCTTCATTCAACAGCAATTTTTCACTCCCCCTGATCTGCTTGTCCATTTTCTCAATTTTTGTCTTCTATTTGGTTTTGAATTACACTCGTACATTTAAACACTATAAAACTATTTCCTATTTGAAATAGAGAGATACATTTCTTTTTAAGTTACATTGGTTTCATATTGAAACAACTCCTTCATTTTTAGTTTTTTATAATCCAATGCTACGAGTTTTTTTAAGGATTGCTGCTTGTGATGTGTAAATAGCACATGGTGTACCTCATTTGAAAAGACAATTTCATCAACTTCATATATGAAAATGTGTTTTTTTTTCAAGAAAAAATGTATTCATTATTACTACGAACACTGGTGGAAGCCAAAAAGAAAAATGCCTGTAAGGTGTTTAAAACTTTACACATTCTGTAACAAAGAATAAGTTCTCTTGATCTGAAGGAGAGGATCAGAAGCATTAGAACAATGGGCGTGAATCAGTCTAGCAAATCTCCAGTCAGTGATGATACGGAAGAGGGTACTTTGCATGTTTTTATGCCACCCCTTAAGATTATGAATTATATAACTGATTCACACTTAAACTGTAGGCAAGGGTGAGGCTGTATCGAGATTTATTTTAATCGGTGTCGATGAAAAAGAGGTTCTTACCTGCAAAATTGTTTTTGAGTTTTTGAGAAGATGGGCTTTTGAAATTAGTGTTTCCTTTTTTTTCAGGTTAGCCAGATATAAATAGTACAGACTTAACTAATAGTATTGCAGACTGGAGAGGCCACACACTCTGTTCATGACCCATATAGGACTAAGAATTTGGGAAATCAATATGGTTTGTGGGTGGCACAGTGGCTAGCAGTGCTACCTCCCAGCGCTGGGTCCCTGGGTTCAATTTTTGGGGTGGAATTTGTATGGAGTTTGTATGTTTTCCCCATGTTTGCGTGTATTTCCCCTGGGTGCTCTGGTTTCTTCCCTCAGCCCACACACACATAGTGGTAGGATAATTGGCTTCTGGGAAAACTAGCTCTGCTGAGTGTGTGCTGAGTGTCTGCCCTGTGGTGGACTGGTGTTCCATCTAGGGTGTATCCTGTCCTGTGTCCACTGGGACACAGACCTGCTGGGATAGGGTCTGGCTCCCCCACAACCCTGAGCTGGATAAAGCCATTAGGAAATGGATGGTACTGTTCAGGAAGGCGGGGGGAGGGATTTCTTTGAGGAAATAAAGGCACTGTCTTATCTTGTGGCAGGATCAAGGCTTCTACATCTTCTGCAGTTCCACCAGGGAGCTCTATAAATAGGTCCATCCAGAGCAGATGGGAAGCAAGTATTGGGAGTCTTGACAGGGTGTCCTATACACAGCTGCTGGTATGCTAACAAAACGTGGAGCTCTGAAGTAAGATATTGTAGTGATCTGCTCCTCTCCCACAAATAACTCCTCCTGTACCCTTTCTCATCTGACTTCCTCTTTACTATTACAATTTCCCCCTATGTTATGAGAGACCCCTGCTGCCTGGGATTTCTAGAAGATCAGTACTTGTCTTCCTCTCTCTCTCCTATCACCCTGGCTTCTCCAAATCCTTGACTAGGATGTACTGCTGTAATTATTAGGGCAATAAACCTTTCTCCTGGGTCAGGACAACAGCCTCAATGCCTTACTCCAACTGCATACCTCAAAAATGCTGATCGTCATGAACTATACTCATTATTTTTTATTAAAGTTTTTATTAACAGCAGCCATTCACAATCTGTTATTTTATCTGACCTCTGACCTTCACAGAGCTGACTTGTCACTAAAAAAAGGGAGGACTCAGATTCCCATGCCGAGAATGGGCTGACGCAAAAACCTTTGCCTAAAGCCACAAGGGGGAGCTAATCCTACAGACTGATCTATACATAAACAGTCATGATGATGTCAGCAAATTTGGGGGAAAGAATTCAAAACGATTAAACATTTCCTTCCCTTCTCTTTCAAACATGAAGCAGCATCTAATTTTTCCTTGCCCTGTTAACTGGTATTAAAACACCTAAATCACCTTCTCAAGACACAATTATCAAGCAAGATTTAACCTGTTATTAACAACAAAGGCAGGCTATGCCACCTATTGATCAAATAACACATTTCTAAAAGGAATTCTGAATTCCTTTACTGTTTTCTGGCAGCAGGAGATTCAGAACAGGGATTACCGACTGTGTTCCAACTTCCTTCTAAAAAAGAATGTTCTGTTTGCTTTTATCTGTATTCTACTCCAGAAATCAGAAAAGCATTTCTCTCCCTCTATCTCTCCATCTTTATTTCTCCCTCTCTCACTCCTGCTCCCAGAGGCCTACACAGTCTGTCAGACTCGATTTGCTCAGCAGAATCTTTGTTTTCCTTGACAGAGAAAGGAAGATGATGTCATTTTTTCATCTCTGCCCTATGGAGGCTATTATTCCATGTTAATTTCCTGCCTGTGGAGGAACAGGCAGGCCACTCTCAGTTCTGCCACTTGTAATAGTAAGTTGCAGAGAAAGAGTCATATCAAAAGAGGGACACAGCAGGGTTTGGAATCCCTACTGAAGATCTCAAGATGAGAACAGGCAAAGAAGTCAGGAGTTATGCCCAGAAAATGAAAGAAATTCAGCACTAGCTTAGGTTCATCGTGAGGCTCAGAGAAATTCTTTTGATTGCACCTTTATTATTTTTGTTTAATTTTTTCATGCATCCATCCACTTTCTAAGCACTTTATCCAGTAAAGGGCCACTGAGGTGCCGGTGCCTAATCTGACAAACAACGGCACAGGCCAAGCACATCTTCGATGCGCTACCAGTCCGCAGCATGGCACACACACAGACACAGACATGCACACTCTCACACCAGGGCCAATTTTCCCAGAACCCACTTAAACTACCAGTATGCCTTTGGTCTGTGGGTGGAACACAGAACAACTGGAGGAAGCTCACAAGAAAATAGTGAGAACATACAAACTCCACATAGACAGAACCCCAGGTGTGGAACTGAACCCAGAGCTTGCCACTGTGCCACCCCATTTATTTGTTTTTTACTGGACAATTACTTAAAATACTTAAAAAACTGGAGAATCTTTTATTACCAACAGGAATTGATGTACTTTCTGCAAACAAACAGTGCACCTAATTCAGTGGTGGCCAGTGCAGAAAACAGGAAGCACTTTGATCTACTCTGAAGGACCTCAAGTGCTACACAATCCACCAGGAACAGGCCTCAACTGTACTCAGGATGCAATGGAATTATCTGGTTAGCATCTTGTACCCCTCAATTGATGATTTTTTTAAACTATCATAGTTATATATCAGAAAGTATTAACTATACAAAACTAGTATTGAAACCAATAGTATTTGTTGCATTCTTATTGCCTGTCTGCACATCCAGGATGTACAAAACTTTTTCTATAAATTATATTAAACTACAGCTTAGTGTACATGGATTAAGGTAGAGAAGTTAAGATGACTCCATGTTTCCTATTTGCTTACTAGTTTCCAATCCAGTTGCATATACAACCTTGGATTCCTACAGTTTGGACAGACGTAAAACAAAGCTTTCTGGAACTCCAAATAAATGTTTTAGACCGAGCACCGAGAAAACGTCTGAAATCAAAAAGACACAGATCATCCCTTTTATTTCCAAACCCTTCATTCACACAGAGCCATGCGTCTTCCCTGACTTTTCCCCCCCACTACAGCAAGCAAAAAGGCTTTGCCCTTCAGGTCTGTAACCATCAAGCTCGCTCCCTTGTTTTAGGCATGGAGAGCTTTGCCATCAGCCTGACTGTGCTGAAACTGTGCACATTCTCACCTGGCACTGCAGTAAGGGAAAAACAACTCTCCCCTTTGAAAACCTGTACCACAAAATTGACAAACCTCCGTGAAGGCCTTCATGTAAATCAGAGCAAAATGTACAGCCTAAAGATAAAATGTTTTCACAGCCTCTGAACCTGGGCTGTCCCTTATATGAGTTATTAGATGTATAACGCATAGTTCTGTTTGCTTTTATGTGGGATTGTGTTCAAATGTAACCCAAGATCCACCAGTGGTATGTGATGACATATTACCCACCACTCCTATGCTAATGTAGAGTTTAAGCTTTAGTATTGTATCTACTTAGCCTTTCGGATGCCAGTGTCCACGATTAAAATGCATGGCAATAATTAAAGCCAGCAGCCATGTCACCCTGCAACTCACAGCTGGCAGCCCACTGAAGCTAAGCAGGTTACACTGCTCTCCTCCCCACTGATAGCTGATGTGTGGTGAGTGTTCTGGCGCACTATGGCTGCCGTTGCATCATCCAGGTGGATGCTGCACATTGGTGGTGGTTGAGGGGAGTTACCTGTAAAGCACTTTGAGTGGAGTGTCCAGAAAAGCCCTATATAAGTGTAAGCAATTATTATAATTATTATTAAACCAACTCTCTGAATGAGAAGTATTCAAGAGGTCAGGTAAAATAAACCTTGTGCAGTTCTAGGTTTGTAACACACAGCCATTAATAATAGAAACACTAGGTGGAGGCATTGAGCTGAAGATGATTAGGCTTTGAAAAATGGGAGTGCAACGTCCTGCTGCAGATATCTTTGTCATTTCAATGTCAACACTGACATTCCATCCCTCCATGCAAGCAGAAGACCAAAGCATCACTGTCAACCAGGCAGGTCTTCAACGCTTCAACGGCACTTTAAGAAACAATAAACATATGAAACAATAAACATGTATTCATTTCAAAATACATGAAACATTGCATTTTCACCTTTTCTTATAATTGACTTTTTTTTCCCCACTTCTGAGCATTTATTCTTTTTAAATCATTTTTCTTTTTAAAACCAAATTGCTTTCTCGATGCCAGATATATATTTGTTAGGATTACAGTTTTAGGTTTTCGAAATAAATGTTGTGCACATTTATTCCACAGTGTATTGTTAAGTTGCTTTATAATCATATGCCTGTATGAAGACGGCAAAAATAGAACTCCGTTAAACTCTAAAAATACACATGACCTGATTTAAGTGTGAACGTCACAGATGTTTATAAATTAATACTGAGATTTGACTGCTAGAAGCTACAATTGTCCAAGAGTACATCATACAAATACACAAATTCTGCTTTGTATCTGCAGATTTCAAAAGCAAGGTTTTCAATTATAATTTTGGATCAGTAATTGATTTATGCTTCACTCTGAAGGCATGAAAGCAACACTAGAAAAGTGTCTAATTTAACAACAGACTTAATAGATCTGTTTAGACATTTATATTGAATAAAAAGTGCACAGTAGATTCATAGGCCTACAGTCATTACCCACAAACCCCTTCAGTTATATCTTGATTGGTGCATAGAATGAAGGAGAAACCACTCTAAATTTGATACAAATTTGCAAATGGCAAGGAAAATGTACCATGATAATTACAGTAAGTATATCTCAACTTTATTACGTTTTCAATGCAAAGATTAAAAAAAGGCTACATTTAAAAGTGACAGAACCTGGATGTTTTTGAAGTTTAAAGACTTCCCCCTGTGGCAACCAGTATAAAGAACTTGTGTGTTTAATTCTCTTATACAATAATACATTACTTAGAACAAGAACTAAGACAAACAATTTCTAAATACCTACTATCATCTTGAGCCTGTATTACAAATGAAAATGCCATTCACTTTTTTTCACAGTTAAGTTTTTATTCATTCAACATTTCACATTACAAATATTTAAAAATTATGCATACTGTTATAAATAGTTGGCTGCAAACAATTAAATAACATTAGATTCCTTTTTTCACTAGCACTTCTACAGACCAACTCTAGAAATATGGACATTTGTATTACATAACTTAATTAGAAAGAAAAATACAAAAATAGGAACTTATAAATGTGAAATGACATAATAAAAATTAAGGTGATATCTGAAGTAAAAAATGCTATTAATAAATACAACAACCTTCCCATACACAGTTAAAAACTATTGAAATTTTGCCATTAAGTAACATCATTAACAGACAAATATTTAAATATCTTTTCCTTCTGAAAATGTGAACCATATATTGTTGAGCACAATATAGCAATTAGTAAAAACTAGACACTTTAACATATTAAAAGCTTCACCTCAAAAATATAACAAAAATCTGATCAAAATTATAAAAATGAATTATACATTCCAATTAAAAATATACCAATAAACTGCTAAATACATTATTGACCTAATAATTACAATGCTATCAATCACAGTAGCTTGAAATAAAGTAACAAAATAAGCAAATGAGCACAAAACTTTTAATGTTTTAAAAATAACTTCAATTATTTATATTAGTACAAATAGTTTGATTTCTTTTTTTTTTACAAACACCAGCATGAAAAGGATTACAATAACAGTAGAAAATGACTGTGAAAAACATATTAACATCTTCTTTAAATGTCTGCAATTAAAAATGGCATTAAAGAATTACATTGCAAAGATTCTTTTCTGAAAAAATTTCAAAAAAAGTATTGCACATAACAACTCGAAGTTAACTTGCGACATTTACCACATTCAAGTCTTAAATCCCCTTTCACGAAAGGTTTAGGCTCTTCAACACAAAGGGCAGGGGAGCAGGGTGAATTCTCAAGTCTTTCCAACAGTGTCCTATAGAATGCTCAAATCCTGCACTGCAAAGTCTATTTTAGAGTTTTATTTGTGCATTCCGCAGAGGTCTGTGTATGGAGAAGGCATACAGATTAACACATGGGGGTCCTTAAGAAATTAAAACTTTATAAACACGTCTGTATCACAACCACGACAATTAAATTTCAAAAGCTAATTCCTGTATTCATTTTTTCCTCATGCATGCTAAGGATTACAATATGAGCTAGTTGGCAGTTCAAGAATATATATTTTAAATTTAAAATATTTAAACACCTAACATCCATTCTTGTGGTACAAGATAACAGCCTAACATATACCAAATTTTGTATTCGTAATATATTTATATTTCTGCTACCATTAGTGAGGGAGTCAGAATTTTTTTTCTAATATAGCCAGGTGCTGAATGCATGTTTAGAAATATTAACATTAGTTTAATGACAACCTATTCTCATCATGCTTTAAGATCATTTGTTTTCAGTTCATACAGAAACAAACTTGTGGAAAAGATATAAGATCTTTAGCAATACACTTTCGATCTCCTCTGCAGACTCAAATTCACAACACCAGTGCACGCTTATATAGTTAAAAAGTTTCCTCAGCACTGAAATGTATAAAAAGCAGAATTGAAAATAATATATATTAAAATCATTCAATTTTTTTCTTTTAAATGAAGTTTACCATATATGCAGATCTCTCAGTAACAAAAGTACAAAAGCTACCTTTCACAATGTGAAAAATTGAGGTATTGCAAAAAGGAGTTTTCCCATTTGTGAAAAATGTGCCTAAAATGACTGTTGGAAAAAAAGATATAGAAAAGTAGTGCATAATAAATGTTTATATGTGCATGACAAAATAATTTAGCTAGAAAACACTGTACCAAAAAATCAGCAGGCCATGTACAAAAGAATTTTTTCTCATTAACAGCAAATTCTTCAAAAAGTGTTATACTACTAAAATGTTAACCCACCACACCCCCTAACTTAAGTCATGGTAGAGTTGGTGCAACAATACACCCATCAAGCCAAAACAAGGATAATTTCTCACTACTATATTAATAAGTTATATTTCAGCACTAAAATCCCTGACAAGTTATATGTAAGCAAATTCAGATACTACTGGAATTACCTACACTAGCGTAAGCTTTTGTTTTCCATAACCTGTTCGTAAGTAAGCTAATGCAGTTTTCTCTAAGATGTTCAACTGTCTAGCAACAAATGTCTCCATTTTGACCTTTGGAACTTGGATTTTTCTGATGATGCCTCTACCTTTAAAAAGAACTAGATTAACTTGTATCGTGCAGGTCTCTTAACTTCTCTTTAACAATTTGAGGCCAATCTTTGGTTTGCTGGAGCCCATCTGAACATCATGATAAAGAAAAAAAAATGTTCATTCCTCACTGTTGCACAACCATCTTTGGCTGTAGATCCCAAAGTACCTAGGTTTCACCTCTTTATTGCAGTCGTCATTTGAGTGGATAACTTGCAGGTGGCCAGACATATTAAATGCCAACCTGCAGAGCATGCAACAACTAGACTATTTATTGTGCATCACATGCTATATGTTGGTTACACTATCACATGCATTTGTCAAGTTGGCACTAGTGATACAGAAAGGGACTTAGGTTTATAAATTTGTCAATTACACTAACTTCTATTTCCTTTCACCATTGTTTCTTGCATTAAATAAAATAGGTCATCTGTGAGTCTGGGAGAGTTGCACTGACGTGCACAAACAAGGGCTCGGTATCAGCAGTCCTGAATATTACTGTGCTTTCATGTTTGCTAAAGGGTTGCAGATACAAGGTGGTTTAAATGTCTTAACTGAGGCTTGGCCTGGTTGGTTAACTGTAGGCACAGTAACTATATTTCTTATTTTATTTGTGATGAGCACAGTCTCAGTTTCTAATCCTGCCAGCAAAGAGAGAGGAAAAAAAAACTAACAGGAGAAGCCTTTTTAAAAATCTGTACCTTCGGAAGATGCCTTATCCCTTTGATTCTCATGTTGGACAATGTTTAAGGAGGGGGAAAGCTTGTTTTCTACACCATACTCAATACATTAGCAGCAAAGCTTGAGGTATTAGGTTTTGCATGTCAAAATGGAGAACAAATGCTAACAGTTTTATAATGAAATTAATAACTTTAAACATTGGGATGGTCTAAAGAAATGCACTAACTAGACTCTAGGAAAGGAAACACCAGTCTGCAGCTATTATGTTCACACCAATTTAGATCAAGCTTTGGTTAACTACTGGGAGATTTTATTTCAAATCTGCATCCTAAAATAAAGAAATAAGTGCACCCTTCTTTAGCAAGAAACCTTTTGTAATCAAAAGCCAATTCAAGATCTCTCAGCGTTCTTCTTTTCTCTTTTCTTCCTCAAGCGACTGCTTTTATTTAATGATTTCCAAAAATTAGTCCAGGTTTAGCCAATGAAGCTCAGAAAAATATATAAAGTCATATCTTTACTCTGAAACATACGAAAGAAGCACAAAGGTTTCTAGCATACTTCATATGAGGTGAAACCTACACCCCTCAGTGGATAAAAAGTTAATGTTTATGAAGAATTAACGCAAACATCTGCACTGTAAAATATTTAAAATTGTACTACTTTCATACATTTCAAAGGTAAAGGACACCAGATTTGGTTCATTACAACTACATTTTTTAACTGGAAGCTGTTTATAAATACATGTATATATATACATATATCATAAATAGCTCTAAATGCATTCAAGTCCCATGTGCACTAGTAAAAAAAAAACAAATGGAGTCAAAGTAAAAATGGATTTCACTTTTCTTTTTCTACGTGTTCTTTTAAAAAGAAATTCCAGTTTCAAAATAAGATTAAATAAAAATAAAAAAAGTAAAAACCAGATTAAAAATAAAAAAAAGGAACCAGCAACAGAAAAGTGCATTTATTTTGTATGACGTTTGCAGCTCGAGACGACCGTGCTGGTTCAGTTCCAGCGGAATGAAATGTGCCGAGGGCGATCTCCTCCCTCTTTTACCAGTGGCTTGTGGAACTCCCTGCCAGCCCGAGAGTGAATAGCAGCCCAGCAATATTCACAGTAATACTGTAGACAGGTTACATTGGCACAGAAGAATGGGGCGAACTTCCCACCGCAGCGGGTCCCCTGACATTCATCGCACAGCTGATCATCGAGGACATATGGCTTGACTTCCACCTTCAGTGTGGGAAAGGTCCGAGCACACAAAACAAAACAAAGAAAAAAAACACACCGTCAGTTACCGCTCAAGAGACAGGTTCCTTGGATTGTAGACTAAAGAGCAGTAGGCAAGAAACAACATCCCTGCCATTACAAATAGATTCATCTCGCATTCTCAGTGACCAACAGTCCCTTCTTCTCCGAATGAGAAACTAGGGTTTAAACGGTCTTAAAAACCCAGGTGAACATGCTGAAAGAAGCAAGTGTGTTTTGTAACTGCAAATCTACTTGTTTTATCACTCTAATCTATAAAGCCTGAGGCATTAAAATGATTTAAACATACATAAGTATAATTCAAATGCTTGAGGGAGATGTCAATAAGGAGATTAACAAGGGTTTGACTTATTTCACCAATGGGCCCTATTCTGGATACTTCTTAAGCTTGTGTATTAAATCATAAGACATCTATAAACAACTACAGATGATAACCTTTTATCACTTCCGACTGAAATCAGAGCTCAAGTGGAAATCTAGGCAATTCACAACTTCAATGCAGTACTCAGAGGCAGTGTACAAAACAATCCATAAAACAGCAGAAAACAAATGTGGTCATTTGACATAGTAAATACCTGGTCTGGTAATTTCTACTGGTTTTTGCCTAGAGAATCTGTAACCAATGCAAAATGTATTCTGCTGTTAAAAAGAGAAGATTTTTGTACCTATGTGATTATAATATATCGGAAAGCAAGCTGTGCACATGTTCTACAACACTTTGATTATTATGATATTGTCATTATAATAAAATGTACACAAACTACCATTTCAACTTGATGAAGGTAATCGCAGCTTTTTTTTTTAAATCAAGAAAGCTGTAAGAGCACAAGCCTATTGATATCAGTCCTTGAGGACAGTGTAGGTTTAATACAATATTAATGAAATACGTTTTTCTTTTTCATTTTTGTTCTTTAAGGAACATAATCTAATTTCACTGGGCTTTAAACAATATTTCAAATAATGTGTATTCACAGTTGTGTACATTTACAAAAACGTGAATACCATCTACACTTTTCATCATGGCGTACAAAGCAAACTGAACAGCGGCATGACTTTTCCTAAAACAGTACTGAGCCGCCGTTAGACCCAACACCCCAACTTTAACACAATATTTACAAACAAGGGAAGATTGCTCTGCCTGTCAGTGCTCAGCTGTAACCAAATGACTGATAAAAGAACTGGGCAATTTGTTGCTTCATGACACATCACCAAAAAAGCCACTACATAGCTTATCAAACTAATGGCTAGACTGACTAAACAATTCCTTCATTCATCACAGGCTTTCTGCCATCAGGCCCTGTTGTTGCTCTTGGTTTTGGGACTGCCTGTGAAGGAGACCCTGCACTGTGGCTGTGTACTCACCCGTTTATCAATTTCTCCGTGCTGCAGCTGCACAAAGCGTGCGCTGATAGCAGCAATGTAGCTCTGTTGATTAGAGAAGGCGACCCGCCCAGCTCCTTTGGGGTACTTCAGCTCTGGGTCTGTGTCAATGCCTGCATAGCAAACTCCTCCATACAGCCGGTCCATGATCATGGCAAGCTCCACTACGGTACACAGCAGGAGCATGAGAAGGCAGCACATTACAGGGTACAAGTCACATGTTTAAATACACTATCAGCTTCCTGCTGTAAATGCCCATACGTATCACATACAAACTGCATAAACTGGCAGCAGCTGAATTAAAGGCATGATCCTTGTTGTGTTGTATTCATTATGTTTGCCCGATGTCTCATTAATATTACGTCTCACAGCATATAATGACCAACGCATTTGATAAACATAACTGGGATCACACAAACTCCTCAGCAATAAAGACAGCTATCCTGACACTAAACTGTGCAGCCAGCTTGAATACATCAAATTAACCCCCAAAATGAAAACTGCCACTGCCACGGTTTTTGAATTAAAAAAAAACTATAACTATTTTTCTATGGGGTATATAAGGGGGTGTACATATTGTTTGGTTTACTGATTTAAAGAGCACACTACCTGCACGAAGAGGACGTGGAACGCCACCCACAAAAATAGTCTTCCTTGGATCTAGGGGCTGGGAGCCATCCATCACAAAATCACTATCGTTGAGATTCCAAGGGCGAATCTGAACCTATTATTATCAACGTGGGATTAGCACATATTATGAATCCAGAAAAGAAGCAATTTAGTCTGCTGGGCACTGTTGCATGTCAAGAATCTAAAGCAAGCAATAATAAATATAAGCGCACATTTCCCTTCTACACCCAAAAAAACAAAAAAGTACTGCATTCTTACAGTAAACTAAAAGGCATGGTATAATTATAGCAAATCAGATGGCTGCCGGGATTCTTACCGGTTTGTCCTTAATGGTGGGACTAGAGACACAGAGGTACAGCTTGCCATCTTCTTCAATACAAGCATCAATCAAGGCCTGAACTGAGCTCTCATCTTGGAAAAGAAGGAATGCATAACCTGGCCAACCAGACAGGAGACAAGTCAGGTGGGCAGGTGCGTCTCCTGTACAACCTCAAACAAACACTCTGCATTTTTCCCCATTTTAAACCCACTTGGTATTCCTTACCTTTCGGAGGAAAGTAAGATTTGCTCTCTGCTTTGTGAGGCCAATCCACGAAAAGGTGTCCAAAGCGCCTGAAACTAGCAGTTATTTCATCTAGAATGCAAAGGTTTTGATATAAATGTTACTTATACTACATACAAATAAGCTTTCAATACCAGATAAAAAAGTAAATGTTTAAAGCAATCTACAAAATCTGCAATATTTCATGCTGCAACATAGGGAATACATTTGCATGTACATTGTAGTTCTATAAACAATCATTTCGTCAAGTCATTTTTGAAGAAAGAAAGTACAACAGGGACAGTATGAACAGATTAACAGGGGCGGTACGCTCTCTTTTTTCTGAACGCTACTCATTCAGAAAGAAGAAATAAAGATCTCAGAAGTACTATTTCAGGAGTGGTGCATTTTCAGGCTGGTAAATCAATATTCATTTCTCTTCTATTCTTTCGATTCTTGAAGCCAGTTTTCGAGCTATTGAACTTGTAAACCCCAAACAAAAGATCCCGATGGTCAACGTAATTTGAAAGGTTTCCTACCAATATTAAAAAAAAAAAACAGGTCCTTGAATAGTACAGAAGAATTGCCCCCTATCAGAACCAAAATGTTTGTATCCTACCATGTTAATTGGCCCCTAGTAATAACAGGAAAAAAAAAGTTAGTGTTATATAATATAATGGCTCCCGTGCGACAGATTTAAATAGAAGTGCAGTTTTTCTCCTGGGTACCCACACCACGTATAGAAAATATGTTATGGAAACTTATATATATTTCCTATACATTTTGCCAGTATTATGGGAATGTTTCTATGACAAAGAATTAAGTAAATATGATCTAATCCAAACATGAAAGCTCTTCAGCACAGTGGCTCAGTGGTTAGCATTGCTGCCTCGCAGCGCTGAGGCCCCAGGTTCCATTCAGGAACGACTGAATGTTCTCCCCATGTTCTCATGGGTTTTTCTCCAGGGGCACCGGTTTCCTGCCACAGTCCAAAGACATACTGGTGGGTTAATTGGCTTTTGGGAATATTGGCCCAGGTTTGAGTGTGACTGTATGTGCCCTGCGATGGGCTGGTGTCCAATCCAGGATAAATCCTGCCTTGCACCTGTTTCTTTGTTGAGATAGGCTCCGGCTCCCCGGCAACCCAGAATTGGATAAAGCAGTTGGAAAACAGTTGAATGAAGGCCTCTTTTTTTGACATTCCTTCTATATCATCTTATTAAAACTGTATATTGTCTGGCAGTGGATCTCCCACAAACACTGGGCCACAAACACTTAGGACAGTGTTCCCATCATTCCATGACCATACCTTCATCAATGTCGGGAGGAAGGCCTCCGACAAACACTTTTCGAGAGTAGCGCTCGACTCGCTCCCCGTTCTGATGGGGAAAGCAGTGAGGGGAGCCTAGGCCAGGAAGGCTCTGCTCAGGTCGGTCATCATCCGGGAATCCGTCCTCCATTGGGAAGAGTGAGGAATGACCTGAGAAGAGACATGGAACAGAAAACACGTAGTGAGCGCCAGCAGCCAGGCTGCAGCTCCGGCAGCCAGCCACTGAAATATTTACTTTTACATGGGCTGAATTTCTCTTGAGTGATTCTAGGACATATCTGGAATAAAGAAAAAAAAAAGTATTCTAATAAAATCGAAGAAGGAATTGTGCATCAAAATCACAGAATTAACTGTATTCTAATATACAGAACAGTATTCACAAAATATAGAAAGATCAGAACAGGACTGGTGCATCTGCATCATATTAGTTTACAGCATAACATTTAAAATCAGTTACAACATAACCCTACTTCAAACCCAACTGCAGTTATATACATTTGTTTATTATTCTGCCACTTGTGACTCCCTGTTTCTTGCTTTGCAGCATATAGCTTTAAACCTGAGTGTAATTGGAGTTTCATTTCCACCAGCTATCTTTAATGCTTGCAATGCATTTTGAACTGCTCTTGGACTTCCACTGAAACAAATGAAGAACACACTAACCCTATGAACAGCAAAACTATCGGTACTGCTTTTAAAATCCCCGTTCCCCAGTTCTACGAACGTGGCAAGCAATTGAAATTGCATTTTATAAGAACTGAGTCGAAACAACAATGTGACAGAGACACTGTAGAGGATTGTTATGTTAGGGAAAGACATCCTTGGGGTAAATTGCTAAAGATTATTCTGTGCTGAAGCAAAAACTGCACCGATCACAATGAAACATCAAGCTTCTTTACATAAGAGATCTAGCTCCCTGTCATATTTACTGTCATTCTGTCTCAGCCAGCATGCAATCAAATGGCTGTCACATGCACGTGTTCAAGAACAACACTATATTACAACCAATAACAGCTCCAACACTGTCATGCCCAATCCTGTCCCTAGGCCCACTGTGATCAATCAGACTTTATTAATAATCTTTTAACAAAAAAGCCATAGTTAAAGGATTTATGAATAGTACAAACTAGTAAAATATGCCTGCACTCCAGTCAATGTTCAATTAAGCAGTTCTTAATTCAGGATAAAATAATAGTGCATGTGGTAAGGAAAATCATAATTTTTATGTGATAATTCAAAGATAAAAGTGTGTTTTGATGAGAGATGAGTGAAGAGCAGAGGAAAGATTGTCATGAGGACACAAACTGCTTTCAGTTTACAGGAATAATGCCATCTTTCGTCAGATATTTTAAAGTGGTTTTCTAGAGGACTATGCAGCTTCTGACCAAAGGAGGCAGCTCAGATTGTTGCAGATAGCCTGCACACACAGTACGTGATTTCTAGGTTACTTTGTTGCTGTTCTTACTACAAAGTTGCATGCTGTTATCAAAGCTATAGCTGTTTTGTGCATCTCCTTATTTCTGCAGACTGGAGACAAAATGTAGATTACATGTGTGCTCTCTCAAATAATAAAGCAGATTGAACTGTAAAACCCTACATACAAAGGACTGATTTGTGATCTCGGCTTTTTTGCCCACCATCATAAGCTGAAGCCTCCTTATCAGTTCAAAAAGCGCTTATCGTGAGTCCTGAAGGCAAACATTTCAGCTTGAAATTCCAATAAATGCTCCAAGATGAATTTTCTTTTGAGTTTAAAGGTTAAAGCTATAATTCGTTCAAAACAAGACTTAATAACATTTAAATTCTAGCATCCTTTTCTGTGAGCGTTTGGATTACATGAACGTTTGCATGCATGCCTTTCATGGAGGCCATCGATTAAATGTGTTTGAGGGCTCATCAACATGCAAGTGACCTCTCTCAAGAGAAATACACAGGAGACAGAAAGCACTTGCATTTATGTCAGTCACACGGGAATTCCATTAAGATGAGCTTCCTGTATTACAGCGGAGACACTGGAAAGGCACAGATATGCGTTTCCCTGCTCCTTCCAGCTCACGCTTTTTATTTAATTAAACAGCAGGCTGCCATGCCTTCAATTATCAAGTGAAGTGAAAAGATGGAAGGGATGATTGACGTGCTGTGGCCTTCACAAAAAAAAATGGATCACATTTATACATAATGCATTTAAAAATTATTTCATATGTTTTACCTCGTCGCCTCCCATATGTCCTTGCTGCATGCAAAACAAGACAACAGAACTGTAAGTACGTAGGTCACAAGGTGCAGTCAAGGCATAGCTTGGTTATAACCCCTATGATGGCATCCATGTGTACTGAACATTGATCTTTCGGGTTACACAAGACAGACTGCTCCAAACTGGGATTAATCTGAAGATTCTTAGTAATTACAATACTAATGTGTTTAGTTTAATAGTAGAGTATTAGTAAAAAAGCAAGTTTTTGATTATTTTCACTTGAGGGTTAATAACAGTACTATTATAATATTTCTACCAACTGTTTTTCTTTTGTGTAACATATTATCTTTGCATGCCGCCGTAATCAGCTATCACAGAGCACAGAACAATTCTGATTTTCTTTAGTTAGCATGGTCAAAATATATAGAGACTCGATCTGTGGTGTTAGTATAAAATAAAAACAATAAAGCAACTAAACATGTTGTCATACCATTTATGGGCAAAGGACTATCTCCCCCTTGATGTGAGAATCCTAAACGACCTTTAACCAAGCAAAGAAAACACAATCAATTAACAGATCAATTTTAAATTGCTACAAGTAATTTATCAGTTAAATTGGACCATAAACTCATTTTTTGCTATGAAAATGTATGACAAAATCGTAGAGAATATTAAATTGTGCACAAAACATATCTAAATTGTGTGGTATAAAGGAAATCTTGCAGATTTCATTTCATTAAATAAAGCTGGAGTGAAAGAACAACTGAAAGCTGAACTATAAAAATTAAGATTTTACACTTATACAAAGCAAAGTAAAGAGTGCTGGTCCTAATTCACAGGGGCATGAAAGCACTCGACGTTTTAATATTCCATCACAGGCCTGCCTTCAGCAATGGATTCCGATCATGCCAGATCGATCATACCTCTATATTAGCACCAGTGATCTCCCTTACACGGCACACAACACTGAACCTATTTCAGACCTAAACAGTGCTAATTCAGTGCTGTTCCCTTTCAAAACTATCTGAATCATACTGCAACAAAGTCAATGATATTCAGTGGCAGCACTATTCTGTTACCATCATGCAAATCTGTTAAAAGATTAAAGACACACCAAGTGAAAGAGGAGGTGCATTTAGAATTTACATTGATCAAATTCTTAGTTTAAACCTAATTAAAAGTCCCCACCACCAACCAAAAAAGAATTAGGCTAATATGCCTTTGTAAATAGACTGCACAGTGCAGTACAGAGATAAAATCCAACCCAAACCGCACCCTTGCCAGCTGAAATGTCACTAGACTGCTATAAGCAAATCTTCACACAGTGTTCTTACGTTCCAAGTGTTCTGAATTAGGCAATACTGAGGGGAGTCTCCCACATGGGCTTATTATATCCTGAGATCCAAAGTTTTGTTTTTCTTATATGCTGCAAAGTCTGTAGTATCCCTATCTCCCCGATACGCCCCTGGATTAGCAATACTAATCCTACTGCAGAGGGGGATGATACCACAATCACCTGCAGGGCAATCGACATCTACAGACAATGCACCCTTACAAGTGCAAGCACGTATTCTACATTATTTTTCAACCTCATGCAAACTCCCCCAGGTAAAAAAAATGTGCACCTGTGCTTAGGAAGCTCCCTATTGGCTTTGAGCCTTTTCGGGCAGCAAAGTAAACACACTGTTCAAACCAGGATATGGTGATTTCAAGCCTTCCTGTAGGAAGTTTACTTTAGCAACTCAGTTAAAGGGAATTATTAATGTACTAAAACAATCCTTGAATGGTATTGAGAAAATGTTAATTATATTGTTGTCTCAAAAAGTATGTAAAAATGCATGAGACAGTACAGAGGTTTATTTTATTATCTTGTTAGACCACTTTTAGCACTCTGTCAAAAAACAATATAAAAAAAATCTGATACCTGAGTTTCTTTTATTGTTTCATTATAAAGAATGGTCACACATTAGGTTTGTCTCAACCTTGGGCAAATAGGCAAAAAAAAACCTTTTCCTGCCAGTGAAATACGGTATCACAGCAAGATTTCATAACAGCTGTTTCAAAAAGCATAAAGGCCACACTGTCTCGGTTTCCATTGAATACATGAAGCTCCAAAGAAGACAAATACTTCATACATTTCCCAGGAAGGTTAATTCACACATCTGTCCAGCCGTAACGATGTACGACTATACAGTTAACAACAGACTTGCAGCCATCAGAATTGTTTTTATGATTTCACCCCAAAATTTCTGACACATTCAGGAGAAAAAATACGGAAAAATTAAGATTCCACTTTAGCATGCAAACAAAAATACATTCTTACGACATTAAGGTCCCATATTCATCTATACAAATGCAAAATATTTCTAATTTCACGCAATTACTGTATTATCCATTACCAGCAATTACGACTGTCACCTAAAGCTCCTACTATTCCATTTAAAAAAGTTACAATGAAAAATTAATTGAAGAACACAAGCAAGGAAATAACAGATTGGTGTTTGCAAAAAACAACAACTGAAGAGATGGAATTATTAATTAAATGCAACTACTTTTGATGGCATTTCATAAAGAATCAGGATACTGCTCAACAAGCACTGGAGGTTCATATTCAGTGGTACTGCAGTATATCTGAATGTAAGACCACACTGCAATTTAGAGTCTAAATACTTTGCTGTGTACAAAGCTGTCTGAAATGCCATAAATGCTTACTATACCCACATTCAATGCTAAATTGCTAAGATTTAACTGAGAACTGGTTATCTGCAACAAACATTACCTAGAGATACTGTAGATATGTCAAATATTCATCATGTACAGAATAAAACTATCAAAAAAACACAGTGATGGGTTGACTTTAGCATCAATGAAGGATAATCATTATTGTTCATCTAGCATAGCATGTCCTGGTGTATCCTTTTATATTCTTTAGCCTAAAAATGCAATCTAACAAGCAGCATAAATGAATACATTTTACATTCAAATTTTATTTAATAACAAAATGCATCTCACTTGCATGTGGTTAAAAGAGAAAACCACAGTTCAAGATCTTACTAAAGACTTGTCCGGTCTTTCAAATTCACAATCTGACTCTTGAATCTCAGCACAATATCAACACAAGCATAAAAAGTGCAAATGACACATTTTGGAACCTATATTGAGTACCACATCAATACAAAAGCATGTTAAAGAAACACTTCTAGAAACGAATCATACTCACAATAAGCAAACGTTCTCTATACTGCTTGCTTTATCATTAAAGAGGTTAACTGGGCTGTTTAATATATATTTTGAGAGCTCAATACTCGTCTGTGATAAAGTTTGTTTCTTAGAATTAAAAAAATGTATCTAGGAAGGTAACATTTCATACTGGTGTTCGAAAACATTAAAAAGCTTGTGCTGACAAAAAGCACAGCGTACAGTAATACCATTAAATATTCACATCACAAAAAAATGTCTCTATGTGGTTAAATTCCACAAAAAAAAACAATTGAAAAAGAGGGGAACGTGCACAACCATGTGCAAAGAAAAGAAGTAAAGTTACTTTCCACTGGTGAAGAGGTGTGAAATTTCTCGCTCTGAAGCAGACCTAAGCCAAATGATTAAAACTATGCTGATGTTCTTGGATCAATTACTACCGAATGCTAATCGATTTGACAAAGACCTACCTTTCAGCGAGTCTTGCTCAGCCCTCATAATGTCAATCAAGGAGTTCTCCAATGAGTGCATGTTGAAGCCATCAAATGATCTTGTGCGCTCCTGCTGGATATCAAAAAAGTTTGTTAAATTATAAGATCTTTTTTGTTGTTGATTGTTTCTACTAAACCATAATAAATCCACCCTTTGTAAGAAAAGCCAAGAAACAACTAAATTAGAATACCTATATTCATGTTCTCTCTTTATAGGCTTAGTCTATTTTGTTTTAATTCATGAAAGTGTTCCCAAACACGCACAATGAGTGTAGCAGGGTCTGAAAACATATATTCATATTATTGTTGTTGTTATAAAGAGCTTTTTGGAAACAAAAATGTGCTTTTTCTTACACAACTGCAGTGAATAGTACAAAATCAATCAAGTGGAATCACAGAACACCGAAGGAACATTAAGAGAAGGAATCATCATAACTTTTCTATCCACAGTAGCAGGACCCACAAAAAACTGCCAACACTGTTGTTCATGTAAACCAAGCAGGACCATTACAAACCAGCCCAACCAGTAATTTTAACGTAATGTCTGGATCCTCCCAAAATATGATGTAGGACTGAAAAGAAAAATCACGTGCTGTCTCGATACACACCGCAGAACCACAAAAAAAAAACTGAAGATGTCCATTATGCATGCAACCATGCGTCGCAGACCACAGGATTTTCAAAGACATGCCCACAGTGCTGATTTGTCTTCAGAGCCTGCATTCAACCCAGCAATGCCATGCCTTTCCTAGTTCTGCTGGCAATAGCTGGCTTTGTTTCTGTAAAGCGAAACAGCAAGTCTGCAAATGTACCAACAATGCTATACTGTACATACAACACATCTGTAAGTATACGCATTGCTAACTTGACAGAACCCAACCATAGAAATAATGTTGGAAGAAGTTCAAGGGGTAACTCAAGGACATACAGCAATATTACACTGGTGATCAGTACCTGAATTTCAATGAGAAAGATTTTGAATAAAGTATTTTTTATGTAATAAGGGATCCATGGTTTTATACGTACTGCAAATCTAGTATAATCAAGATAATTAGAGTTTAGATAAATAGTACTTAAATAACTTTTCACTATTTAACTGTGTAATAAATACACCAGTACCAATAGAGAACCACATACTCTTTTTGCTTCCTCGGGCCTTTGCCTTTCAAGCTTAACTGGAACTTTTGGAGTTGCCCAATTAGACCAGTGAGGAAACTCTTAAGAACGGTTAACCAGTAAAGAAGAAATGAACGTGGGGTCAAGGATCACCTGAGGACTTTACCTAAGGCTATCTTTGATGCACCTTATGCAATGGGACTCTGCTGGGAAAAGTTCGAGATGAAGCTTGTCTATAATACATGTGTGCTGCATCAGAGGCCACACAATTATTAAAAAATGAAAGGGGGGATGTGTATAAAAACTTTCCTTTGTGTGTTTTGTCCCTTTTACACCCACTCTTCATATAATACAGCAACGTACAGTATGTGTGCAACAATGTGTGCACTGAGAGCTGCAGGAGGGAGAGAGTGCAGGGTGCCTCATGTTCAACTATTACCATTTTGGACAGTTATTATTCACTATAATAAAAACAGCAGAAGATTCTCTCTAACATTCTTTACCATTCTCACAGGTTCCCTATTCAAATCTGTCCAGATTGGATATAAATTACGAATAACAAACTATAACATAAAAACTGCTCTATATTATGCCTAGTGATTCCAAAAAATCATACAGCAGAAAAAACAGTATAACTAAACCTTTTCTCACATTATAGGTCCCTCTTATCTAACAAATCAGATACAGAGCATTTCAGTATATGACCAGTGACAAGGACAAACAATGTTTCAGTAAAAACTTGAATTGTTTAGGGTGAAGATGTTAGCTATATTTACATTTTCATACTAACTCAAAGCTACAAGGAAATGTCAGCTGGCACTAAAGTAGGAGGAAGACTATGATCTATTATCTGCATAACAAAATCTACGCCAGCCCAAGCCCTTTTTAATTTAGATGAGCCTCGTGAAATTTAGCACTCCAAAGAGGTAAGAATGTGCCCACCAATTGATCTTTCACACAAACTTAGTTACAGTTATTAAGAATCTGATTAGAACAGCACAAAAGAGTGTTTCGATTTAGAATTATTTGACAAAAAAGGCTTGCCTGCCATCATCGATCCTGCCTCTTAAAAATATCCCTTAAGAGGGTCCAGACTGCTTTCCCAAAACTCAACCCAGTAAACTAAACAATTAGTTTTTAGAAAAGGTGATGAATATTTGTAGTCCTCTCTCAAACCCCTGCACTAGCACTGACATTACTGTCCTTTTAATTACCATAAAATGGAAATTAAATGGAAAGAAAAAACAGAAAATAAAGAAGTCCTTTGAGTATTCAAACCCCTTTACATACCAGTATCTTCTAAGACATTCTAAAACATTATTTTTTTCAGAATGGGACTCGGAAAAGAAAAAAAAATGTTGTATATTTCTGTAAAATGAATCATTGCTGTAATTTTTTACACTGAGTTAGTGCACTTGTTAGCTTTTCCTTTGAGCGTGTAAGCCTAAAGGCTTTACAGCAGGGCCTGGGACTCGTCTGGGGCACAGCCAGCAGTGGAAAAGAGCAGCTCAGCTGACTCTGTGGTCACAAAGGGCAATGCTGTCACCAGTTTAAATAGGTTCTCCTCTTTAAACCAGGATCATGTAATTCCACTGCATTGTGGCTACAGAAAACACAGTGTGAGGCATTTATTCTGGGCTGTAAAACTATTTATATACTTGGAAGCCCTGAAAGTAGGAGAGTTTTGATATAAAAGAGAGGGACAGAGCAATTTCATTTCTTACTGTGGGTTAAATGCAGTACAGTAAACAAAATAAGGCATTGGCATCTGAAGATTGTTGCAAAACTTATTCCTCCAACAGTAAATTCCACCATGTTAAATACTGAAAACAGCAAATTCTGCACCTTAGAAATGTCCTTTTGTTACTCTTTTTTAGAAAAAAGCTGTAATTAAAAACTGTACAGACAGTATTTTGTTCTTACTGTATGCTCTTTCAAATTTTCTTAAAACTCCAAAATCTCTGGTAATAAAAGTAGCAGCTATGAACAGAAATAACTGTGTTACCTATTATGTTCAAAGATGACATTAAGAAAACTAACAGATTTTCTTTGAAACAGCAGTTTTGTAAACACCATTAATCTGGAAGTCAAACCACACCATAGATGATTTTTGTGTTGCTGTTCAAAGAGTTTCAATGCCTTTGCCACTAAAAGTATATTAATTTTCAATCCAGAGATTCTGAAGCATGGGGTGTGAAATTTTTCCACAGGGCCTGTGATTTTCTCTGATAATAAAGTAATTAAAGTGTAGCAGCAGCACTTGATCAAAATATTGCAGTAGAACATCTGTGACACATAAGCTAGAAGCTTCCCACTTCATTGCATTAAGAAGCAGAAACCGATGGATAAAGCCCACAACGAGCACAGATATAATTTGAATATTATTTCTATAGAATAAAAACTTAAAATCTGCATATATTAATCTCATTGTATCAACTCTAGAGCTTGTAATTAAGTTCTCTTTAAATACATAATTCTATCTAGCAATTTAAATTGTAGCCGACGTAATTAGTTTTCCCCCCAAGATATTGTAGACCAAAGTGAAATATGTGCTGTGCTACAAATGTAAAGCAGTGTTTCTTATTTCTCACAGGGAGAAGAGAGGTTTAAATAGATGCCACAGTAATACAGACACTGTAAACAGATGCTCCAGTTTTTTTAATGCCCCAGTTAAGCTTTACTTTTCATGACTCTGTTTCTCCTAACAATTCATTTACATCACACACAATCACGTACACACGCCCACACGCACGATTTTAAATCCCCCTAAAACAGAGACAATTGAAACTGATGACAGAATTGAAGGAAGAAAAAAAAAAAAAGAGTTCAAAGCTTAGCTTACAAAACATTATGCTTCACTGTAATCTTATCTTACAGAGGCCAAAACAAAATGACCCATACATTCAACCAGAATTTCAAATCAGAAGAATTACAATATCTGACTTGTATATATTTTACAATATTGCCAAGTAAATCACTTGTTTTCGTAATTATGAAAGTCATCTATCACTTACTACAGAACCCATTAGTACAGTGTGTACTCTGAATTACGCAGATCCATGACAATATTTGCTTTGGTCCGATTAAAGGACAAACTTTTTCCACAGTCCAAAAATAAGTTCCTGGAACTATTCCATTGTTAAAGTACAGTACTACTGAAAACAAACCTGACCACAGACTTTAGCACAGAATTCATACTGGAAATCCAGACAAAGAATTAAAATCATCAAACCATAGGACACACGCTATTATCTTCAAAATTAAACATAAAAACATCCATTTTCAATAACTGATTCATCCAATATGGGGCCAGGACCTAACCCAGCAGAATGGGTACCTGACAGGATATATACTAGATGAGCTAATAATCATTTCTTAAATGTATTTTAACTTGAATCCAAATCATAACATTCCTGGGATACTTTTTATGAATGCAAATTGCTACGTAAAAGGAGAAGAATAGATCTGACTGTGACCTGAAAAACTAGAAACCACAAGTTATGAAATAAGGGGTGGAAAAATTTAAACTAGGGTGTGTTCTAATACTAACTCTACCCATATTTCACAGAAAACAAAAATTAAAGACAACAGAAATGTGATGATTTATATCCTCTTTAATGGTGCCAAAGCTTTTAATAGTTATCAAGGCAATAACATCAAGCGTCGATTTGTAATACTGTTTTTTATTGGCTCATGTAGCCATACTTTTTCCTCAATTTAATTGCACACAGTTTTAATTTGATCTTCAGTTTCTGATATTACTAGCACCGATAGTTTGCCACTAGCACCAGTTGACAAAACCTTGCTTACAGCAATTAACTAGCACAGCTAGTAAGGAAACACTGAAGACAGTTAGTGACCTCCATCCACAGCCTTCGATCATCAAGAACCTAGACATTGGGATGCCTTGAAGCCACAAGTGTAAAAGATTCCCAAGGCTATTGCTTCCTAACTTCAAGATGGGCCTGTACAGCAGGCCAACACACAGCTCCGTGCAGGAGCGCCAGTGTCACTGCAGTCTCTGTGCTGCTGCAGAAAGACAGGCCATATCTAGTATTTTGGCATCCGGTCCACAGCCTGTCATGGCTGATCATCAAAGGGGGATGCAGTAAGGCACCTCCACGGGATCTTGATGTTATACAAAAACCTTAACAATGACTTTCCTAAACAGAACTTTGAAAGGGACTCCATCACCCAGTCTGATCTTTACTGTATACTCCTTATCTTGTGCAGGGCACAAGCAAACAAGATATCGCAACTTGTCTCATCTGCACACGGCGTGTACATTTCCACGTCTAAAACAGATTAACCATTGAATACAGCTTCACAGGCTGACAGGTAGTTATTTTTTTAAAAATCTGACCTTTACAAACCTTTACTCCTCTGTTTTTTTAGTTTATAGCCTCTGGACCTAAGCAACAGCAGATTGTTGGCCTTAGATACCAGTATCTGTATCCTGTTCAATCACAATAGTGCTTCAACTGGCCAGACACAAACTGAAAGCGGCCAAACCTGTATTACGAAGGGCACTGTTCGCAGCACTTCAGGGATGCTGCCCTGGGCAGTCAGAAGTATTATCCTAAAAGGTAACAGATTTTATCAAAGCGAACCAACACTTTCAAAACCTGACAACCCTATCATCAAAGCATAGCATCCATCACCAAAATCACATGTTTTATTTTCTTGTTTTCCATTCTGCTGGTTAATCATAAATGCCTCATCTGTGACAGCTTAGGCAGAATTCATTTCTTCCACAGAAGGAGGCTATGTATTATTTTATCACTTATTTTTCATACTGCAAACGTTGGTGCCTTAAAAAAGGATTAAGCCCCAGGAAATGTCCAGCTCCTCTGAGCTGAATTATGAACGATGCTGTACATAAGAATCACCAACATTTGCAGAGAAAATTAATTACACGAGAGCCGCTTAACAGAAGCCACATAATGCATTTATAAGTTTTTTGGTTTAAACTATCTGGGCAACTTATTCCGACTGTAATTGTGGCTTGCTTTCGTCTTACGTGGTGCTCAGATAAGGCAGATGCTCAGACAACTTTCATCACAATTACAGATCATGCTCATTAGTTGTCAGATGTTGCTTTTCCTCGATTGTTCCCGTTGTGCACAGTATGCAGACGTTTACAGAATTAAACAGGATGAGAACAAACTGTTTTGACTGTAACAATCCTTGTTTTCAATGGTCTGAATTGTGAGACCTGTTTCTTAATCGCTCCCAGTTCAACACGCTGAAGAAAACAGCAACATGGCTACTTCCAGGCTGTAGGCCTGAACCATGTACTGTAAGTAAAAAAAAACGATTTAATAATGACAATAATTTCACCGCTCACCAATGCATATCTTTTAATGTCAACTTCGGTACACACATGACGCAGTTAAATGATTTCTTTGCTTTTTTCCCCCCCACGTTCTTGCACATTTTAAATGAATAATTGATACTTTTTAAAAAAAGTGGCTAAAGAGTTTATTCTTTGATGATAAGTTTTTGGATATTCTCTAAGTGCATATAAACTCTAAGAAGAAGGAAATGCATCTCCGGCTAAGAACTCCTACTTTGGGCACACAGTCTCTCAAAATTAATGTCTAAATGAGTCAGGAGATACAAGTAGTTTAACATGCTGCACTCTCCAGGCTAAGATGTCTACACATTTCCTGGATAATCAGAGAGCTCCACCTTGCATACTACCTCCTCTTATTACTATATACAAACCTAAGGGTGCATGAACTACTATAACCTAATACAGAAATATTATAATTAAAAAAGGTATATTTTACCATTTCCTTTTCTTTCCACCATTTGCTTTCTAAATGCAAACACCAGGTTTTACCCCTGATTTTGAAAACAATGAGGTTGAAGAAACTTACGGTAACACCCCTTAGAAAATAACCCATTCTATCACACTGTACTGAATGACACAGTCATTCTAAAACTAAAATACTGATTACCACATCCCCTCCTTTTATACTTGAGACCAGCTCTCCAAAGTACCAATTATACATGTGGATGATAATTCTGCACAGTTGGCACAGCTCGAAAAGAAAATGAAATGTTAAACTTCTCATTAACTTGAGCAGCACAGTTACTGCCCATGACGAAGGGATCCGAACATTTTACTCCTATCAACTTTGGACAGAATTAATAATTCAAATGTCAGCGCTATGCATTAGTCCGTCTTCCCTGATCGATAACAAGAACTCATCAGGTTACCTTCCCCGTCAGCCCAGACTGAGCTGGAACGTGGCAGATAGGACTCGGCTGGAAAATCCAGTTTTAGATAACAGGAGTAAAAAAAAAGAAATATCATCCGCATCACATCTTAATTTTGAACTGCTAAATGCTTTATAGTGTTAAAACAAAAATGCACATTATTAGTAGCATTATTTTAATTCACAAAATGCCCGGGGTGAAGATCTCCAGCATGCATGCCACAGTTTAAGTGCTTAAATGATTTTGCAGGCCATCATTCAGCTGCTAGGAGGTGCCGGATTTCTTTTCTTTTATTTTTTATTAAAATTTCCTCACATTGACATCAGCTCACCAAATGGCAAAGAAAAGCTGCTGCTTTTGACTCACTTGTCCTTGTCTTTTTATATCTGCAAGACATGGCTTACAGAACTCGAATGGCAGGGCCACATTAGTCATCCAGGCCTGTGGCATTTACAGCACACGGCTCTGGTCTGTTGCTGCAGTGCATCTATCAAATGGAGCTACGCGAAGGCCTCGTGTTAATCAGATTAGGCCTTTCTGAGTGGCTAGGAGGTTTACAAAACATACATGCATGCATAAGCGTGCAAATACAGAATATTACAGGCCGCCTTGCTCTTCCCCTCACCTGAAACGGAAAGATGTTCTCACTCCTGCTCATGCTGTCTTCCATCCAGGATTTGGGGTTGAAGCCCGGGCTTGTTCGCGAATACTTCTGCGAGGGCATGTGGTTGTTCGGGAATGTCTTCTTCAGTGGGGAGATGGAGTTGAGAGGTGTCATTCCGCCATTGAGCCCCCTGCGGTAATCCCGGCCCTGGGATCCCCCCCAGCCGCCATAACCGCCCCCAGGGCTCCACGATGTGGAGGAAGGGGTGGGTGAGGGGCTTTGGTAACTGGCCCATGGCGAAGGCGGCTTATTCAAATTATTAGCCAAATGGGGCAGCTGGCTGAATGCCGCATTCCTGTGGGGGAAAGGCGGGGGGTGGGGGCTCGCCGGCGACCTCCGGTGCGGCTGATGCTGGTTGTGGGGGTGCTGGAAGTGGGGGTGCGGGGGGTGGTGCTGGGACAGGGGTCCGATCTGAGGGGAGAAATTGCCCCCGAAGCCCGGGCTGACGTGGTGGGAGAAATTCTGGAACAGCAGGGGCCCGTTGCTGGCCGAGGCGGCCGGGTTGAAGAAGCTGACGTCTTCGTTGATGATCGTGGAAGGGGTGGGCGGGATAGCAGCCGACCAGTTGTTGAAGCCGGTCAGGGAGGACGAGGAGGAGGTGCTGGACTGGGCGGCAGTGCCCAGGCCCGTCGTCTCCTGGTAGTCAAAGCCGGTCAGCACCGGGGACTCGATCCGGAGCTTGTCCTTCCCGTTGCTGCTCTCCGTCGTACCATTCTCCCCTTTACTCTCCTCTGGTCTTGCCTTCTCCAGCTCCGATATAATACCTGCTTCCTGGTGGCTTGGCGACAGCTGCTGTTTTTCTTGCGTTTCTTGTATCTCCTGTTGCTGCTGCTGGACTTTGGGTTTTTCTGACCCCAGAATCTCATCTTGCATGTTACTGTGGGCTGCCGGTGCAGGAAAAAGCCAAGCCGATCCAGCACTGCTGCCATTGGCAGCTGTGTTGTTATTTATAAAAGCAGCAGGACTTGGGGTTGCATTCTGATGATGATGCGGAGGCTGCAGATGTGGGTGAATTCTTACTGGGAAAGCTGACTTACTACCAGTGTTGTTTTGCACTAAGACTCCAAACCCGTAATCCCCCATTTAGGTGATCCAGTATAATTTTCCCCCAAAACACTCAGTATTTTGCTCCTTTCCTGTATTCCCTAAAACAAACACAGACACAACACACAAAAGGGCGAGAGAAAGTTAGCTGATGGGGCGTTCTAGCCAAGTTAATGGGAATTAAATGACGAAATTTCTGGCCTTGAGTCGGAGCAAGTCTGTTAATAACAATTCAGTAATGTATGTTTGATCTTAACTCTCGAGTCACCGTATTCTTTGAAGACAAATTACTATTGCTGTCCAAGAGGAGCTTTTTAGTATCCTAATTATAGCCTTGTGACGTTTCTATAAAAATACGCTAGCGATTCCACAAATATTTTTAGCACATCACATACGTACATAATTGCGCCACTGCCCTTGCAATCATCTGTATATGGTCGCGCTAGTTTAAGAAAACGTAAAGATCTTACCTTTTCGTCGTTTTTTCTTGCTTCTTGTCAGCAAACAGCCTTAACCTTGCTCGACCATTTAAATACAGGAAAATTTTGATGACGTCTAACGTTTGATCAAGATTCAGGCCACTTTTCCCTCTCCTGCTGAGCAATTCACGCCAAAAGCTTACTAGAACATCTCCAAATAGGCTATTTCCGAAGCCCAGCTCAGCTTTCGAGAAGAATAAATTGACTTTTTTTCACCTTTTAGTACCCTTGTGTTCTCAGATGCGACGTCTCCAACGAGATCCGTTCGCTTGACCACAGCAAAATAAGCTGCGGCTGAGAAAGCTAAATGGCCGGCGAGGATATGTTTCCTTATAAATCTGTTTCATAGAAAATTAATCCTACAGAGCTGTATTTCCCAGCGTCTTGTTCTTTTCTTCAATGACACAAAATCCTATTCTTATTTTTTTCAAAAAAAACTATTTAACAAACAAAATTTACGTCATCGGTCGTTCCTTGGGTTCATTAACTGCAGCGAGTTCCAATCAGATTTCAATCAAATATGTTTCTTCGTCGGCCTCATGTTTTTGTCACCTTGTTCTCGTAATTATTTAATTATTTTATTTGTCTTTACTGCGTTTCTTTGCCGCTGTCCTTCTCTCCTCAGAAACGACCGAAGCTAAATGACAGCCAGACCAGTCGCGAGACACTTCCGGCTAGAGCCCTTCCCCTCCCAGAAAGCCACACCTACATTGTGGGCCACAATTCCTCAACCACGCCCATTTCAGGACCGTATTCGCTATCCCATTGGCTGTCGCACTGAAAACTGCGCCTTCTTCACCCAACATTCTATACCTTTGGTGTGTCCCCGCCTATTAAGGTCACCGGTTATTAAAATACGCCTCTCTTCCTCTTTGAGGCTCCTCCCAATGAGGTCTCCCCCTGCAATGGATAGGCGAATGGCATTCAATGTAAGACGGCAGAATTCCCTTTGCTGGTCGGCGAGTTGAACAGGAAAGCTCCACCTAAAAAAGAAGTTATTGACTTGATCTTCCTGAAAAGGCCAAAGAAAGAAAAAGGCCTGGTTTTTGTTGTACCCTTGTTTTGTTCTTGCTAGAGGACGAACTGTAATGGAAGCAAGGCTAGAGTTCATTGTAATTATACACTGCTTAGCATAAGCAATGAAAAGAGACTCGGACAGGAAGCCTTTGGATTTCAAGTAAACATGTCAAATTCACTTTCTCCAGCACACATTTTAAAACCTACAAAGTTTTTGTTTTACCTTTAAAGATGTGGCACTTGCTTGTGGCCTAGTCAGTTAGTACTTAATTAATTCTGTTTCACGCCTAACTTATGATGTGCCCGTTTCAAGCATTTAAGAGCTGAGTACTCCTCCATAGACATTACAATCACGGTCCAATATGAAAAAGTCACAGCTGAGACTAAGAAAAAAATTGTTTTCCTTTTATTCATAATCTCTTGGATATACACTGTATAGCATTAGTAAAGTGCTAGTTTGTTCTGTAAATTCTGTATTACAGTGTTACTGTATTAACAGCAGCAGTAGTAATATTACCAACAATAGCACCAATAATAACGAGAAGAATCGGTGTACCAAACATTTGTCTGCTCCCTTTCCGCTTCTTATTATATTTACATAAAGTAAAAATGAAACAAACTGAGACATGGGCAAAACGTAAAATTAAAATGGGATCCTGTATCTTTAACACATTGCCATGCAGCGTAAGTAAAAGGCAGTATGGTAGGTTCTACAAGGAATTTGAGATGCAAATGTACTGCAGCTCCTACTATTCTGCCTGTCCCTGTGTGGTTGTAAAATGTGTGTGCCTGTGTGTGTTGGGGGGGTTGTCCCGTGTATGGAGAGAGCACCTGCTTTCTTTTTTCTTCCCATTTTAGGAAAACGGGATCAATCTCATTACCAGTAGGGCTGCAAATTGATGGGTCAGAGAGCACAGAGAGTGTCTTGCGCAGAACAGCTGGGGCCATAGCCACAAACCTCATTAAAGTAAGCTGCTTCTATTTTCAGCCTGTAATAGAGCTTCACGGCTTGATTATTTTCACTGAGGCCAGGTCATTACAAACGCACATTTTCCTCCGCACACAGCCTCAGTCTTCCATTTGTGTATGCAGCAGAAGTCAGTATAGAGACAAAAGAGGGAATTCGCCAGCTAAACCTTGTTTAACGAAACTAGCGGGGATGAGACCCATCGCCTTCTCTTGCTGTAATGTTCTCCGAAAGTCTTTTCCTTCTTTGTTTTTGTTTTGTAACCCTGCGCAATAAGACACAATGTGCCTCCTGCACTCGCTGGCAAGTGGGTGTATTTTGATTGTATTCGATTCCAATGAAGTGATTATCTTCAGGCCGAGGTGCAGAACAATGCATCTTTTGATTTATTTTAAGTGTGTGTACCTAACGAGGAATCAAGATGTAGTATCAGTGAATGATCCCTATTTAAACGTTCTTTCATCATGAAATCACATTTCTTCCATCATGTTCCCAGTATATTGCATTCAATTCAATTTCACTTCCTCTGACTGCTCCTGCTATACATTTCCTCTCTGTGTAATTTACCTTATTGTGTTGGACTGTTTTGCATTGCTGGAATAATATTCCTATTTTAAAATTGAATCTTTATCTTCCATAGAAGGAGATTCTTGTGACTCCTCTTGATCATTTTCATGAGTTTACTGTTTCATTAAAAATAATCACAGCACACGTACATCATTGCATTTTGCTTGATGTCCAAAATGTTAAGCATGCAGGAAAAGTAGCGCATCGCGAATACATTTTTAAACAGCCCCTCTCTCAGCTGAGTAAGTCATCAAACCTTAATGATTACATTTTCTATTCCAGTGCAATGTGAGGGGACAGTTAAGGACTAATTTGGAGGAATTCTGTTTCAGAGTGTTATCAGGGCTTCTCTTTCAATATCTCCAACCTTTGATCCTTCAAAGTCTCGCTTGATTATATAAACTACAGTGTGAGGCTTTGAACATTAATTTAATCAGTCATAAACCAGGAGGAAAACAGAGAGTGTAAAGGGAAGAGCAATGGGGGTGGAGGGGAGGTTGAAGATTAAAAAGCAAATTGCAGTCCAGAGCTTTCTTCAAACATCGTGCTGTATTTTTGGATGGTGACATCCAGAAAATATTTCTGAGACTGGAATTAGATTTCATCCGATGTATTTATTCACTGAAAACCATTCTGTCTGCCTCCTGGACCCATGTGTAAAAACTGCTGCATCACTGTGCTGCTCTGTGTGTCTCCTACCAGCACAAAATGGAGGAGTGAGACTAGGCATGGCTTTTGACTCAACTAGTTATGAATAAGTATTGCAGACACACATGTGAGCTATTTATCCAGGTGGGGCTGGCATTTTGTAGACCTTACATAGGTTGAATAAATTTATTTCTACAACAGTCTTAATACAGGTTTTGATCCTCCTGAACTGGGTTTCATTCATCCCTATCTCACCCACTCTTACAAACCGTGAATGAAAACAAGGATAGAGTGATAGGGTAACACCTTATTGATCAGGCCCACAGTGCTTGGTTTATTGGTTTTTTTCCAACTTTAAAAGCTCCACAAGCAAGAGGATATTTAATCACGTATGGTGACAGTATGGGATTGAAGGACGATTTGATCATTTTCTCTGGGATGACACGCAAAACCGTGTCAAAGTGTATGAGAGCAAAACAAAGCAAGAGCAAAGCAAGAACAGTTCATAATAAATATCCCCTTCAACAACATTTAGGAAAAATGATATCTAGTTTTACCTGCTTGTCTTTTATGAAATCGTCTAAAGAGAGGACGTGAATTATATCTGTCCAGTTCATGCAATTTCGGTTACAATTACAATTGAAAACATTGATCATCTTTTTATTGTACACTACCTCTCAGGATTCCCACTTTTAAATAATCCAAAATAAGAATGTTAGAAGATGTGTACATTTCTTTTTTTTAAAAAAGCACATAGTTTGTGAACACTCCTTTACATATCCAGAACATGTTTTAATATTATTTTACATAACAACTGTGTGGGCAAAAGAGATGAATAAAACATTTAATACATTAAAAAATTCATTAGCCCTTTTGAGGCGTAATTGTGGTACAGCTGAGAGAAGAATATATTTTGTGACACAGCCACATTGTCCTGTGCAAAACCATGGTAAAGCAGGACATAAAATATTTAATAAATACACACAAAGAGGTTTAAATTGGACACGCTAGTGGGATGCTGTTCTTCTCCTGTGTATGAGCCTTCTAATTCCTTTTTTGTTCTTACTGAGATATATATGGTTGTCACTTTCTTGAGGAGTTTATAGTTTAGTTATTCATGCCTTCCAGATCCTCTCCTGCCTGTCTTCTGCAAGTACATTCCTGACCCTGGTTATTTCCAGACATTATGTACAGTACAAACATTATAAACGATATAAAACAGTGCTGTCTCCGCACAGCCTTCATAACGCCAAAGGAATGCTTCTGAAAGCAAAACACCTGGCCCACATTTACGCAAATCCTGCTTTCGTTTGTTTTTGGTCTAAATGGCAGGCTTCGTGTCATGGAAGATCTCCAGTACCTGTGGTTTTAAAGGGAAGATGAAAGATTGGGATATTCTCTAGGGTATGCATTTGCCCTGGGTTCAGTGTGGGCTTTATTGCTGTTAAGTCTCCTCTAGTCAAAAATGAAGAGTATAAGAAAATGCACTTCCAGGATAAAATATTCCCTGAGACAGTCAGTGAAGCATTAGCTGTTTCTGTATTTCTTATACTTACTCGAATGAGTTCGGCAGGAAAATCACACTGTGCAGACCCAACAGTGAAAAGCCAGGGTGCTCTAAGCTTTCTGTGCAGCCCAGCTCTCCCCTCTGAAAGTCCAGGGCCAGAACTGGGACATTCAGGTTCCAGAACTATGGAACAAGCGGCCTATTCTGCCATGTCAATAGTACTAATACCCTCCCTGCCTTTTGAAATATGAACAGTGAAACATAAAACAGAGGACACAAGTGGAAGGTAAGGAGAAGTGCGTTTAAAGCTGATAATAAGAGGCTCTTCTCTACCCAAAGGGTTGTGGGGGTCTGGAATAAGATATCCAGCCATGTAGTCAAAGGCTAGCCAAGCAACTTTTAAGAAACAACTGGAAAACGTCACTAAACTCAGATCTATGAGCATTTGGAAAACCCGATGAGGTTGTCGGGCCTCTTTGTGTCTGTGACCTGTCTTGTGTTCTTGTTTTCTAAATCACTGGGCTGCATGCTTAACTGAGCACAAGGATTTGCAGCAGAGAACAGGCTTCAAGGCACTGCACTGCTGCTTCTTCCCTTTTTCGTGTCATTGTTGCATGGAGATTGACCCAACTCTGTTCATATATTGCTGACAGGGATGCAGCGGTTTGGCAGAGAAATGCTGAGTAAGAGGCCAGCTGAGCTTCCACCTAGTGATGTATGAAGCAGTTCCATCAATAATTTAAATTCCTCCATGGAACAGTATCCATAGAGACGAAAGCTTCAATTTCTCCTTATGTGAAGGATGGTATTACAGAGGTGATCTGTCTGACAGGCCACAGTTCCAATTAGAATGGTGCTGAGCAGTTTTTTTTATTTGCTTGTTTCTTTTTTTACTGTCTGATTAAACACACACGTGAAAGAATCTTCCTGTCGCCCTTGTTTTTTGAGAACCTTTTGGCTGTGTTTGGAACGAGAAAGATCACAGTATGTTGGGGGGGGGGGGGCAGTAATTCACTCTTTACAAACCTTCTGAAAAATGTTTGAATATGCAGTGTTGCTAGAAACGGCTCAGCTCTGTTTGTATTTGGTTTGGCTCTGGCTTTTGCAAACTTCACTTTCTGTTTGTGGCTTAATTATTGTAACACATGTTCCCTTCAGTGGATTTGCTACTCTCCAAATTGAAATTGTCTGCAATGGGAATGCATAGCTTAAATAAGAATTGATTCCTTGGGCAGGTTATCTTCAACCTTCAATCCTTTTCTTTTTAATGTTGTGGATTATGACATGGGTGTCACAGTGGTTTGCATTGCTACCTCACAGCACTGGAGCCCTGGGTTCAAATCCTGGGGTGCTGTCTGTGTGGAGTCTGTATGTTCTTCCTGTGTTTGTGTGGGTTTCCTTGGGGTGCTCTGGTTTCTGCTCACAGTCTAATGACATTTTCTGTTTCTCACAAAATATACTTTGTTTTACAATAAACATCTGACCATAAATACACACTCATGCAAAGTCATGCAATCTCTACCATATTACAAAAGTTCTTAAAAAGGGTGATTTTCCTTTATCAGTCAGAGCAAGTGGAGGCTGGGGCTGGATTTGCACAATGAAAGAGGCCCTCTAAGCAGCCCTACTGCTTCCCCTGTGCCGGCTCTAAAACCACGGTTGTCCAGTCCTCCGCAGGAGCGCAAAGGGACAGGTTTTTCCTCCTTAGTCCCTGTACACTCCCTCCCAGTGCTCCCTTGCCATTGAGAAGACCCATTTGGCAACGTCGTGCTTCATCCTCCCTCTGAGGTTCCCTCTCCTCCAGCTCCCTCGCTCCCCACTCTGTGTTGTGCTGGATGAGAGTGTTCCTCGCGTTCCACAGCCCTTGTTTTGTTAGGGACACCAGCAGCCAAAGCAAGTACTGTGTCCCTCTGTCCGGCCTGGTCAGTACCAGCCCCTGCAGGATGCACTGGGAACTGAGCACCGCTCCTGCTCCCAGGAGCTGCATATTGTCCATTCTGCCTCATGCCGCTTTGCGAAGGGACAGCTCCAGAACACGTGCTCCTGTGACCCCTCAATGAAACACGGGTCCCGGGGGCAATGCGGGTTCCTGGTCAGCGCGTGTCTGTAGACGACCTCTCTGGTGCACGGCCATCCCACAGTTCAGTGACATCTAGGTAGGTTAATTGGCTACTGGGAAAATTGGCCTGATGTGAGCGTGTGCGTGTCTGTGAGTCTGTGCCCTGCAATTGGCTGGTGACCTGTCAAGGGTGTATTCTGTCTTGTGCCTGTGGCTTGCCAGAATAGTCCAGAGCCCCCCTCACAACTCTATATTGGATAAAGTCATTAGAAAATGGATGGATGAATGGGCTACAATATTGATTTATATACATTATATTTACTGATAATACTACTGTATCTCAGGCCTGTGTATTACAGCCCATTCTGTATGCTTTCTTGCGGCCCCTGTTGAGAGATACTGTCTACTATTAAATGTCAAGATAACGGATCTTTACCCTTTTAATTCTGGATGCATCATGTTCTGTGTATGACCATAATGTCACATGACATTATCTAAAAAATATTGAAGGTTTTGAGTAACATTCTTAATTAGAATCTGACTAAGGCTTGGGTTGTGCAAAAATTGATTTCCAATCTGTCCCCTAGAGATACTATCATGCATATTGACCTTTGTGTTAAGAGTTCACTGGTTGATAGATAGATCTATCTAGTCTATTTATCTGACAGATGCTTAATACATATCTGTCTGTTTAAGAATAAATAAGCAAACCATTCTTAGTCCCAGTAATTACAGAAGAAACAGCTGATCTAGAGATGAGAGGGTTCTGGCATACCCAGGTAAAACTCCAGAGGAACAACCACACGTTTTGCATATCCTTGCATTCAAAGCCTCATTAATTAGCAGTTTTTTTAGTCTTAAAATATGCACAGATTCGATTTTCATCACCGACATCATACCCCACAAAAAGCTTTTTTTTCGCCTCTAATCTCTCAGGCAGAGGCATGGGCCAGATGGCTCTATACGCTACATCAGAGAAGCAATCTGCACTGTGCTTCTCCCCCATCAAACATTAACAGCATCACCTCCCTGCTTAAGGACAAACTCCACCTGCCTGGAAACACAGGGCATATCTTTCCTCTTTCTTTCGAGCTGTCCCATCCCGATGGGTGCCCATTGAAATACATGGTCAAATGAAATGTAATATTTACAAGCACAACGTGGTCATTGCAGGAGGGAGGATCTGGATGATTTATGTGGATTTCTACCCAATCTCATCATGATAATGAGGCAAATAAAAAGGTGAATAGAATGGAGACCTGGGGTATAGAGCAAAAAGTGTAATATTTAAATGAAGGAACGTCATGCTCAAGAGTTTTCAATGCAATACTATGACATCATTCAGAATATTGTTTTCCATTTTAGACACCAAATAACAATAATGGCCTAGTCTTAGAAAGAGTTGAAAGAAGAACAACTGGAATGCTTCCTGACCCCAGGGCGATGTCTTATACAGATGGGTTAAAAGAAATAAACCTGAAGTGTAGAGTAGGAGTCTCAAGCTGTGGTCCCATGGTGACCCATGGTGATAACAGAAACTACAACAGGGGCTGAAATGCACGTCTGTGTCTGGGTGTGCCCTGCGATGGACTGGCGTCCCATCCAGGGTGTAACCCACCTTCTACCTTTTGCTTGCGGGATCTCCCCCGCAACCCTGATTTGGATGAAGAAGTTAGAAAATAGATGATGGATAAAAAAGCCCATTGGTAAAATTGTTCATTCTCAGAGTAGGTAAAACTCCGTCATTCCAGGTATCACTAACAACAGGTTTTATAAGACAGAAAGATAACAAGCCAAAAAGGGTCATGTTTCAACCCAGGGTGTTCTTTGCCTGTATCCCAGGGCTCCTGGGCTGGAGAAGGGGGCCAGATGGTGCATTGCAGTTTTGTGAAGCTGCAGGCAGGTGATTTAAAGTCAGAGTTTCTTTTCCTTCGCTGAAAAACTAGAGGCTGCCTCTGGAAGAGTTCAACGAGCCTGAAGCCATTTGCAGGATATGAAGGCTCACAGTTGAGCCCAAATAGGCATTGCACTGCAGGAGGGGCTTCTGAGAAAACTACACCTGGCCTTCCCAGAGGTACAGGACTAGTGCTTCAGTGATTGAAAATTCCTTTTTATGTGAAATTGAGGGTGACATCCTGGCAGCTGCGACTCTGAGATCTTGCAAAGGTTAGTCTGATTCCGAGAGGGTTACGTCGTTCAGTAAGACAAGGGTAAATTACGAAGAAGTTCAAGTAGGGAGCTGTGTCAGCGTGTGTAGGCTGCAAAAGTAAAGGTTTATTCCATGCTGAAAGGAAAAGAAAAGAGACAAAACATTTCAGCTGTGGAGCGTTCTTCAGGCGTCACACCTGAAGAAGGGTAAATTATGATGTGCAGAACACCCAGTTCTTGTTGCAAAAACCACATTTGATTATATTTATGATTTCTTGCCTCTTCCAACTAGCCCTGTCCCCTGTGCTCCTCCTGGTCACTGTCACCACACAGGAGAGTCGCATCTAACATCTAACTGGGCCCACAACAATGAGGGATATCCCTGTCCCAAGAGTTATCCCCAGAATCATGTCTTTGGTGACACACCACAGGGCCTCGGTGCTGCAAAGCGGGAGATTAAGGCAGTGTGTAAAAATGCCTCATTTACCACACAATGCCTAATGCCTGCTTCAGAGTGAGTGGGCAGAGTACTTACCCTCAGCAACAGGATGAGATGTAGGAGTGAATTTCTGCAGCACATGGTGTTCACTTCTTACTTGGCCAGTCAAATTAAAAGATTTTTAATTGAAGTTATAAAAATATTGTTCTATTAATGAATTGTTTAGTTTAAAATTTCTCTTAGCATTATTTAATAGTCCCAACTATATGTAGAATCTTCATTTTTATGTTGTCCCCCATTCTATTGCTTTGCTCCCCTACCTTTTCCATTTTTCTATTTTATAAAAATGCTGAAACTTTCATAGCAGAAGTTTGAAGGCTGTAGGCCACCAAGTGGCACTGTGCTATATCAGTGTTAGGGTGCAGTATGTTAGATAGTGAGGAAGTCAGGTCTGATCCAAAACACAGGCCTTAAATGAATAAAATGCAAAGCTTTGCTTTCCATGTCAAAGCAAAATGTTAATGCCAAAACTCTTTTGGGCAAAAGGGTGTGAATGAATCCTGTTGCATCAGTCTGTAAGAAGACGCCATTTTCCAACGAGTTCAAAAACGCATTGAAATCCCGGGGTGAGGCAGTGAACAGGAAAGCTTTGCTTCGTCTGAGAATGATGTGGTATATACGTCAGACCCATCAAAGACATTTCTTTACTTGACATTCCCTGGAGGCAACGATTATTTGACAAAGCTGGTGCAGTTACAGGTGTCAGATGAAGCTGCATGTGTTTCAGCTCCTTCTGTGCCCAGGATAAAAAGATTTCTTCCTCACTACTGGGGTTCCCTTGGCAGGTCTGCGTGTCTCTAGACTTGGGATCAGCAAATCACACACTATGTCCCTACTTCCAATGGTGTAGATTCGTATACCATGGTGTTAGGTAGTTAGTTTCTTTTAATTTACTTTTTCTGTCTAGTGGTTTGAGTTATACTGTATCTCCAGCTATGCTTTTGTGCTTATTACATGATGAAGATTGTAAGTAATTGTAAGATTTTGTTTAAGGTGGTACGAATAGTTCATTTAAAAAGAAGGCTTATGGAGTTTTGCAGCTTTAGCTTCATTGTGGATTTATTGTGATGTTTTTTTCAGTTGCGTACATTGTGGATATTGCATACTATACTAGTCGATCAGCAACAGTCCAAAATATTTAAGAATTTTTCATCTTTTTCCTCTGTGACATTAATATTGCAAGTAGCCATATTGTGTTTTAATTTGCAGGGATGGTAGTATTATTCACTTCCAGGGAAGTTATTGCTATTTCTTCACCACAATTTGTGCTTCTTGATTCAGCAATACACTTCACAAATACAATTCAGTGGAGATTGTTTACTTAAATTGTAGCCTTTTTGTTTAAAGATAAATTAATCCTGACAGATCTGGATTTTGCTGTGCAAAAATTGCCATTTAGCTTTATGGGTGTGTAGGAGAGGAAAGAAAAATTTAATAATTTAACTGCTATAACACTTCACATGGACTGCTCATCTATACTTTACTTCAAGCTGTTGTGATTAGCGGTTTGAAGATTCTGATCAGGGTGAATTAAACATTGCTAGATGACATGCTCATGCAAACTGAGCAGTGTTACCACTGTGTAGCCTGATCTTGTGACACATCAGAAATTAAGCAATGTTTGGTCTGGCCAGTACTGAGATGGGAGACCTCAGAGGAAAAGTTGCTGCGGGCTAAATTCCCCTCTTGCACAAACCTGCTTCCCTAAATTTCCCACTTAATTCAAAGAGTGAAGCAGATTCTCACTTCTGCACTGATTTACTGTGAAGCGGCACTGCTGGCTGCTAGGTTCCTACGGTATTTAGAATTGAAAAGAGGTAGCGGCAAAGGGTAAATTAGGAAAGAAAAGGGGTAGGGATAAACTTAGAGTTTGGACTCTGGTTAGCTTGGGGGGTTGTCCAGGATTTGGAAAAGGACTCAGATCATCTAGCATTCAGAGCCAGTTTGAAATTAGTTTAAGAACTATTCTTAGCTTGAACTAAGAAGTAAATAAAAGTAAATACACAGTTTAGCTGGAGGCTTCCCGCACCAGAGCTGAGTAAGACTTTTGATTACAGCGTTCTACCCTCCTCTTACCCACAGACTCATTTAATCCTGTCTGAGCACAGTGTGGGAGTACACTACAGGGTGCTGTGGTGTTAACGCACCGACAGAGCAGACTGAAATATCTGCGGACGCACACTTCAGATTAAATGACATCTATATTGTTGTTAAATCCCTCCTTGCAGCGTATCAGCTGCGGCTGTTTTTTTGTTTAATAGGGCAGCGGACGCTGGTTAACAAGAGTACTTTGGCTTTTTTTCGTTGCTTTCCTCGCTTGATTTTTTTTCCAGCTTGATTTATTTCCATTGTCTTCTCAGTGCACAGGAAGAAAGACAATCTCAGACCTTGCCTTAACTTAAGAGACAAGGTTTACTACCTGTATCGACCCCCATGTGCACTGCTTGAGTCTGTGTGCAACCACCTGCAAGGATTCCTTTTTTTTCCGATACAAGACCCAAACATTGTCACTTGCCCACTTTATTGGTGTACTTTAAATCCTGGTCTGGTGGCAGTGGTTTAGCAATTGCAAACCATTACAATCCCTGCTGGGATTAACTATATAAATGCAGTAAATTAAAGCATGTTTATTTTATTTTTCACAATAGTTGAGGCTTATGATAAACAATGCAAAACCGGTCTTGCTTATTCTTTTCCTCTCTCAGTTCAGTGATGCAGTGATTTATGCTCTGAATAGTGACTGTACTTGGATATTGTCTTAATGTTTCATTCCAGATATACTTAAGGTATAGCAGCAAAGTGTCAATCCACAGTTTCAGACATTCAAGAATAGCTTATGAGTCTAACACAGGCAGACAGGAAGAAAGGAAAGATTTTCTTCTAAAACAATTTCCTTCTACCATGCGAGTGGCTACCTGATCTGTGAACCCTAATCAGGTGACAGGACAGACAGCCAAGGCAGAGTAATCAAATTCCTCACCAAAGTTACTGTAATTAGTTCAGCTGGTCAGATGACAGAGGACTGAGGCATTTTGCCAGAGCAGCAGATCGAAAAGATGCAGAAAGCCAGTTAGTGTGAAGGAGAGCACCAACCAAGGCATGAGACAGGCAATTTGCCAAGAGCAATTTCCAAAAACAAACACAATAAAAAAGAATGGCACATTTTTTTGTACTTAAATTTAAATGTATTAGACACATTGACCACTCATTAAATATCACACACCTCTAGTGACTGCATCCTTATTAAGCAATTCAGCGCTGGGGTGTGAATTAGGAGGGAGAGATGTCTGTGTTAACTAAAGAAATCAGATTTTGAAGCTAAACAACTATGCGGCACAGTTTCCGACAAATTAAAACAGGAGAGAGAAACTTTGAGGCGGCATCCATTTCTCCAGACTGTTTTGCTCCAGCTTTTGGGACACAGGGGACTGAAGAGCCAATGTGGACAGTGAAGGTGGCAAGCGGAGAGAGGGGGAGGAGTGCCTGGATGGGCAAGACGGAACGCTTTGCTGCCTTGGGAAGGATCCAGGATGTAAGAAATGAAAGCCTTGCTCCTTTTCCAAAAAGTGCTGCCAGGCCTTTGATGTTTCCTGACGTTACACTGCAGCAGAGTGTAAAGTCCCATGTGAAGGGATCACATACACTCCGATACTCCTGTCATCAGAAGGGCTGTTTTCCCTCACGTGCAGTCAAAAACCAGCCCTGCCACCCCACAGTCCCCCCCCCCTCCCACACTGTATTCCAGCACCCATCTGCCAGAGGGTTTAGGTACACAAAGGTTAGGCCAGTGCAGGGGTGACAGGTCTTTACACTGTGTTTGCATAACAGAGCTAGTCAGCCTTGCATGCATTAAACAAGCACGACGTGATCTTCCAAACAGTTTTTTTGCACGCACGCCCAGCAGGATTTTCAGAACTTGTTCGGCTGTGTAATTATGATGCCAGCTTGGATTTAGTGTCTGGCCCCTGCCAACTGAAGAGGCAGTGAGGCTGTTTTATAGACATTTTCCCTAGGTTGCTCAACGCAATCCCAAGTTATCGCTTTTAACTCTGAACACCTTCATGCAGTGCCTGCAGAATTCCCAGTCTGTCCAGCAGAAAGGGCATTAAGTTGTATTTTTAAAAAAAACGACACAGAGGTTGCTCCGGGCCCCAGCGACCCTGAATTGTATAAGCAGTTACCAAAAGTAATGCGGTGTGAATGCAGAGTGATATAAAATTTGTAAATATATATATAAAATTTCTGATACAAATTAAGTATTATGGTTTTTTTAATTTTTTTTTGTACTGACAATGATGAAAAAGATTAAAAAGAAGGACTTGTTTATCTGATTGTTCACTTCAGAGATTAGACCACACCTGAGCCGACAGGTTCACACAACAAGCAGTATCCAAAGAAGCCTACAGTGTATTATACAATAAGGTATGTTCTACATCATCTGTGTACATCTGAGGTGTATTGTTCTTCTCAGCTTGTGTCTTCAGAGTAGCAGTCCCACACTTGCCTAGCTACTTTGTCAGGTTAGTTCTTTCATTGATCTGTCTCTGGCCCATTTTAGAAAATTTAGGAAGCAGTTTTAAAAATGCACTCATCTCACTGTATTTCTCTCACATCGATGCTCTGTTTCAGTTATCAGTTTATACTGGAGCTTCTAATGTATCAGGCTGATAATTCAACCTCCAGACTTAACCCTGTTGTCTGCATTATCACTGATGAGCCAGTAGAAGAGAGAGAGGCCACCAGCCTCGGATTTCCTCTCAGTCATCGCACCTTTGAAAGGTGGAAAAGTCTGACAAAAGCTGAGAGCTGCTGATCCCCAAGGGTCCATCTGTTCTGTGCTAAAAAAAAAGCCTTTCGGTTTAACAACATTAGAAATTAATAGTTCTATATAAGACACATGCTTTATACAAGTGTGTGTCTTACAGTATATAGAATAATATGTGTGTATAATTATGTGTATATATACACAATGTAATTAATATTCTCCACACTGCTATGCTCCATGTTGTGAAACACACTGCATCACCTGACACAATTCCCCTGCCAACAAGCATTAGTCAGCAGTGGGACTTTGATGAGACTGTTCTTGCAGGTATGAAGCAGGAATGAAATCAGTAAGTTCTGCTAACATTTTGCTTTACAAAGCCTTCTTATCACAAGGTTACACGCTGAAGTAGTTAGATGTTTGAGAAAAAAAAGAGACTGACTCACAGCTTTACCAAGGCAAAGATCCTGGACTTTGTTACAGAGCTCTAAACAGTGTATTATCACCGAGGGCTCTGTGACTGTGAGAATCTGAATGTCTGTGTCTCAGTCCTCCACACTCTTAGTGAGCCCTCACAGAAATACCTCTTGAATGTCTCCACCTTTCAGTACCTAGCTGTGGAATGCTGCCGAGCATATAGTATGAGAACATGTATGGTTAAGCACACTGAAATCAAAACAAAAGCCTGACTAATCATTAAAACATAGGCTTAGGTTTAATACAAACAATGGGAAACTATAACAAAGCAAGGAAACATCATGATATATGTGGTAGAAAATGTCAAGATCTGAGATAAGCTTGTGAAAAGGGCCACCCTATGTGACTTTATTTGTTGGGAGTCTAATGTACTATAGCTCCTTGTGATGCCATGCAAATGAATGTGCAGTGGTTGTTTTTGCTTTTTTAAGAGATCAGCTTTACGGGGTTAGGCAAGCAATATTCGAAAATGAAGCATTTTGGAAACGGTATACAGTATATTTTATAGGTTTGTGTCAGCTGTTGTCCTCTCCCCTTTCAAACTCCATTGCAATGACAGCTGGGCTGCATTTTCCTTGCATCTGAAGAGAGGGAGAAGAGCCCTGATTTATGACTGATCTTTGCTGTGCCTGATCCCAGTGCTGTGATTGGCAGTTTGGAGCAGAAAGTTGAAAAGTCACATGGTTGGATTTAGGGTTACATTTTTGCCACTTTTCGAAGAATTAAACAGTTTTAAACAGGATTTAGAGCGAGCAACTCCTGGAACTAAATCAAATAAGTGCAGAACTGGGGCATGTTCAGAAATAGGGATTGGAAATGCTGCATGTCTGCAGGGGTAAAGTGCTGCAGCAAAGATGAAGACAATTTTTCCAGGCAATGTGAAAGTACATTTTGAGTGTACATGGAGCACAGTAAAAGCCTTCTCACTATTTTTTTCTCAATCACCAAACATCTCAATATGTGAATATGTGAAAAGAGGAAGAAAAGATGTTGAGGGCTGCACTGGAAATGAAATTAAAGTGTGCTTCTTTGACGTGCGCAGGCTCCAGAAATTTCAAAGTGTTTTAAGGGGAACTGCAGCCCCAGTTTCTCAGACCAGTCATTAAATCTTGGTAATAAAATAAACTCACTGAAAAATTGTACTATTGTAAAGTCACCATGTTGTCACAAACCCCTGGTCTCCCCACTGGCGAAAATGAGAGTTTGCGAAAATTGTGCCCTTCCTGCTCACTAGTCACTGTAATGACTGATGTAATGCAATGTACAAGAGAATAAGTATAGGTTGTGCAGCAGACATTTCACCACAGAAATGTTCCGTGATCTGCATGCAGAGTTAAAAAGTAAGTAGTATTGGTCGAGAAAACTATCTCGAAATCAAGAGCAATATTTCTGTTGGATTAAAAGAGACGTATTCATAAGCCTGCTTCTTTACAATGTCATAGGGCCACTTCACGTCACTAGACATTTTGTTGCATTTGTTCTGAATCGCAGAACATGGCACTGCGCATACCTGGAAAATTGGTCTATTTTGTCTAAATTGGAGGTTTTTACAAGTTACGATGTGCATTTCACTTTTATTGTAGATTGAAATGCATCCATCAGTGCTGATTCTTTCTATATTTCTTTCCCTGAAATATAAAAACAGGGTTGCAGTTCCCCTTTAACTCTCAGAATTCAGAAACTGTGGATCAAAGACAGTGGGTGCATCAACTGATGAGAAGCACAACTTAATATTGTTAAGTGTTACCATCACTTGACAGAAATTACTTTCATTGTAAAATCCATGGACAGCAATACAGTAATATTTATCCTATAATCAGCAGTGACAAGGGCTCTCTTTGTTCTAAGCAACATAGAAAAATGAACAATGACTTTATAGTGTTTACTTATCTGTGAACAAGTAGCTTGAGATGGATCCCCTGACGTAAAGCAATTTGAACGTTCCTAAAGTATAAAAAATCTAAACATTTAGCTCTTCAGATGGGTGAATTCAAGCCACGCACATTTCAGGATATATAACACTATGAGTCATCGTTTTAAGAAATTTAAAAACAAGCGGTGAAGAATGGCCCTGCTCCCTGGGAGATGAACATACAGTCTGAAACATAAAATGAATCAGTAGCAGGCAGAAGAGAGAAGAGAAAGTGAGCTTGCTCTGCAGTGAACGTTAACCAAGGTAGTATGATCATATGGAAAAAGAAATAAAAATAGATTTGATTGCACCACAATAATATAAAAAGAAGTTCCCATATTTTCATCACTAAATAATACAAATTCAACTTAACAAACATAGACAAATGCAGAACCATACTGACCACTTTAGAGAAAGGGCAGCCTGCAACTCTGATGTGACAATGATAGATTTGAAACAAAAAAAACTGTCAGCTTCTGTGTTTTTTTTAACTAAGTTGTAAAACACACACCCACAATGCACTCTACCTGGGCAGACCTGCACCACAGGTGTTAAGATCCACAACACAATAGTGTTAATCTACAAATTCTGTTAAAACTGAATGTTTCGCTGATTCGGATCACCTGCTTTGTGAAGAAATTCAAGTACAGGCAGTAACAGCAGGATTATCAACAAATGCAAAAAGCCCTCCAAATTATAGTGTTTTGTAATAAACCCATAAGTGTAGTAAGTAAGCTAGATGTAGCTTCTCTGCAGCTCCGAGACAAATCATTTCAAATCATGTGCCTTGTTGAACAGAATGGATTGGCTGTTGTGGATGATTTTTAGCCTGGATGGATAAAAAAGGGAGCTCCACACTGAAAAAACTGGCTGAGGAATTTCTGCACTAGGGCGAAACATTTTCTGTTCTGTGCCATGAGAGCAGCATAATCCAAGAGGAGGAGCAGGGAGGCTCTGTCACACTCAGAAGGTGCATCAAATTTTTTATGGTCTGAAGTTAACATGATGATTTCCCTTGGCATCCTCTGGCAGACAAAAGATCTGTACGTTCAATCTATGACTTCTGTCCCTCTATTTGGCCATTCAGCCAAAGCAGGGTTATCTCCTTCTTCCACTCTCTGTTGCTTTTGTGGTTCTGGCCTGTAGAATATCCACCTGCATACTTTCTTTGCTGCCAAATGGCAGAGCAGCTACTATCCTCTACTCGAACTTTTGAAGCCGACATTGGATGGTATCTCAGAAATAGCTTTATCACCAGCAAGGTGATCAGTTTTCAGAACCTCCCTGAGGAAATCCACAATAACACCACTCAGCAAGTGGTTCAGTGGAGAACCATGCCCCCCCCCACTCCTGTTGGGTAATCACAGGGCAATGCAGCAACATCTGCAGGCGTAGCCTACAAGATAAGAAGCGCTTCCTGGGTTGGGTTTGGGGGAGGCAGTACCAGGCTCAATTGCTGACATGCTGCACATCTCAAGGGTTTGCATAACGGGGTTCCCAGATAACGAGTGACCACTGAACCTGCATTGTATCCAAACAAGCTGTTTTGTAGGGCCAACGAAATTTTGTTCATTGGTTCCACTGGCTCAATTGGACTGTGAGCATGGCTGCCTCACTGTGCAGGGGCCCTGGGTTCAGTTCATGGGGCAGTATCCTGATGCGGTTTGTATGTTCTCCCTGTGTTCATATGGGTTTCCTCTGGGCCCCTGTGTGAGTGTGTCTGTGTTTGTGTATGGTGGCCCATCTCAGGTGTACCCCGTGTACACCCATTGCTTATCAGGATAGGCTCTGGCTCCCTGGGATCCTGTGCTAGATAAACAGGTTAGAAAATGGATAGCTGAAAGAAGAGTTGTAAACCAGAGGCCATTTGGTCCATCGGTAGCTGGTTTTTAATTGATCCAGTGATCTCATCCAGCTGTTTCTTGAAGGAAACCATGTTATCAGTCTACTATTCCTTGAGTAAAGAGGCACATCCTGTTCTCAGTTTTAAATACACTTCCCTGGAGTTTCCCTTGTTCCCATTTGTTCAAATCACCATGTAAAACGTTTTCCTCTTAAAGACATTAACCTACCGTGACTGTGTCTAAAAATTAGACTAACCCGTTTGTCCTTTTTGCTTAAAAACAGGCCATTCAGGGGAGCCAAAAGTAAAATAGAGCTGGTCAACAATGAGTCCCCATCACTGGTCAAGCTGTAGCTCACCAGCCGCAACACTTGTGTCACCAAACTAACTTGGTGGTCATCTAGGACGCAAGTGTGAGAAGTGCCCTGAACTGAAATGTAATTTTAGAAATCCCATGGATCCTGAGCATGAACTCATCTATGCTGCACTGCCATCTTAGCAGAGGCCAACAGAAGTCGGCTTTAATAAGATTTCAGAGACAGCGGAGTAGTGATCCTGCTGTGCGTTCTCTATAAATCCTATGATTATTAATTAACCAGTGTTCTGTGTTTATGTGTCTCAAAGATTATGAGCACTGCAGTTCGCAGAAGGTTACACTGAGCATGCTGTGAGGGTTTTGCATGTGATCTCCTTGTTCCCATGACTGGATTAGACAGGGAGAGAAACAATGAGATCTATACAAGACATCCACACAGCCCACTGTGCATTCCAGCTCCTTCATCCTCAGCCTCAAGTGAAAGGTTATCATACTCCTCATTTCCCAGAGACCCGGACTGCTTGTTATCCTGTCCAGAGCTTCCTCTGTGCTGTTTCACTAATACTTCATGTTTGGAGCTTTTACTGGAGTTTAGAAACCAACACTTATAATTCAATGTAATGAAACTGCTTGCTATTTTATTTTCACTCTTACTGTGATTACACCACTGTTCTTTGCTACATTTCATTTTGCCTTGTAAATGTTTCCCAAAGTTTCCATAATGCTTTCTTGTTCTTTAGTAATCAAATCACACCTGACACCTACTGTCCCAAGATTCTGTTCCATGAAAAGCATGTATACAATAAAAGCAGCTCAAGACTTAGTTCATATTTAATCCACTTTACTCCACTTTACTCCATTTACCATGATATCCATCTATACACATTGGCACTGGTGTTTTGTAAGGATTTGTTTAATTCCCACAGCAAAACATAGCTATTAATTATGAATACCAGAGGAGGTCAGGAAAAACAGAGACAAACACATCAAAGCTGCTGTACTGATACACCACAATGTACTGTCTTATGAAAGTAAAGTGGAGATACAGGTGAAAAAGCAGATGTCCAAATGATTAATTTCATACATTTTATTTATTTGCTTGCTCCCACCCAAACTTTAATTGTTTTAATCAAAACAGCAAAACAAAACTGTCTAGGAAACATTCCTATCCCTTGTAAAGCTAAAAATAAAAACTAAAATATGTAAAGGAAATCCAGCCTACATGTCAGGCTCCATTTTCTACTCAGTACTGCTTTGTAATATAATTAACAAACATACTGGTTAATATTTCACACTTGGCAGTCTGCTGGTGATACAGATCTTGCGATTAAGGGTCTGTTTTAATTGCTTGCTAAAGTGTTCCTTTTAATAGTTTTCTTTCTGCTGTATTTCATTCTCTTTAGAAATGTTGCTTTGCAATGCATAAAATGCTGCAGTGATTTCAAAGCTGCTTTCTGCCATGATCTGTGTCATCTACATTTCGCCTCCTAATCCGTGTCACAGCACAGCTGACACCCATCAGGAGACATAAACCGCCCCCCCACAGTGTCCGAGATAAAGCTGCAGGGATTACAAGCAGCAGTCTGACCCTGTAGCACTTGCTAAAGGGACACATCAGCAGAGGATCCTTAGATACACTGAGGAAGGAGCAAATGAGACCCTACCACTTTTCACCATTTTTGCCGCCTGCTCTACTCCCTTCAGGTGCAATCTGTTGTGCGCATGATTGGGAACGCGCCGCATTCGTGCTACCATTCCTGTACCGCTTATTCAAGCAGGACTAAGCACCCTGCACTTTCAGTTTTTATGGGTTTACATGTGCCACTGGGAATAGCGTAGGACCATCTGACCAGTTCTGCATATCTCTCTCTGCTGACACATTGCATACCCAGGATTCCTGCACTGACGCCCTCCGCCGCACGGGTCGGTGAGCAGAGGCTCCGCCGTGCAGTCACTGCCCCAGCCCTCGAACGGGGAGTAGGCAGCACATGCGCGTACCATGTGACTCTCAGCGCTGGACATGTGAGAGGTTCTTTGGTGCACCTACAGTGCAACAAGGGCCAGCACTGGGAAATCCACACAGATAAAGGAGTGTGTTGGTGGGGAGAGGGGAAAGGACAGCTCTGCTGAGTTATTTTCTTTTATCAGTATCATTCCAAAGCAATAGAAGAGCACAATGACATTTTTGTTTCCTCCCAAAGTGCCCTCACTTGGTAAGTCTACCATAGGTCATTGATATTTCATTCAAAGTCCCCTCTTCCCTCTCACTGTTCATATGCCTATCAGCCTATCATGCACTGTATCACTGTTGGATGTGGACATTCAGGGTGGTACTCACAGACTTGTTTACAGCTAAGGCCCAACTTTAAACGAAGCAGCTTAGGAGAAAGACTAAGCAGACAGAGGAGTGCTATATTGTGGATTTTCCGCTAATCTCGAGCAAATTCTTTTTGTGGGTGTGGTTTTCTGCTTCTCCACCTTAGTGGTTTGCCTATGCTGGGCTCCACCATGCAGATGCAGAGACACACCCACTCACAGCAACACAACGCAGCACATGGACACTTCGTCACCCACAGCCACAACACTATACAGTACTGTGGGCATCTGTAACACACATCCACCGGCAGCCTCTTACCCACTTACTTGCCAGTGAGACCAGAAAACTGCTTACAAAGCTTGGCAATGAGGACTTAAAAAGCAGGGGAGAGAGAGAGCTGTCTGTCAGGCTAGCAGACTCAGCCATTAGGCAGAGCCTGTGAGGCTGTGGAGTACTAATTACTTTGCCCACATGTCCCTGTACTTAAAGGTCAAGAGAATCTCATCTAACACTGAGGTGTGCAAAATCGTCCCTGAACAGAAAAGTCTTTTCTCAAGTTCCTGTGTGCAATAGCTGTTTTGGGGTTGGGGTTTTGATTTCTTTGCTTTCCACCAATCAATTTGTCACAGATTAAACTTCTGCAGTAAAACATTGCCCGTCCAATGCAGGCTACGCAGACTGGTTGGAAAGGGCTTCAGCCAGAAGTTCAAGTGCTGAAAGCAGAAGAGTAACAGCTAAGCACCCGTGTCCTCAGAAGAAGATGAAAGCCAAAAACCATGGGGGAATCATGTGTTTCATTTAGCTCCGTACACTCTGGAGCTGAGGAGTTGAGAGCAGCTGAAGAGTTTTAAAACCGATTAGTATGTTTACTGGTTGTAAGTGGCATAAATAAAAATACAGAGGTTTGTTGTTAAAAAACACCAGCCCTGCCAAACACATTGACATGAGGCACACTTTGACTTGGAATCGGTGTGGCTGACACCAGGCATATTGTCATCTAAGCATGAGCCAGTGCATAGATGTGTTTACAAGTTTGTGAGAATTGTGAACCTCTGTGACCTCGTCTGTTAAGCAATTACTAACCCTTCACAACCCCCAGCCCCTCACCACTCAATACAAGCATTATTATGGTCAAAGTTTAATGCAGCAGCACACAGGATCAGAGCTGAATGCCTCCCCTTTACTCACTTGAGAGGTGAATTGTTAATCCCAAACAAGTTAAGTGTGTTACTGCAGTTACTGAATTACCCGCAATGGCTTTGCATAATTAACGTTGCACATGCTGTTCCTTCTGTGTGTGTGTGTGACACCAGCACTACTCTGTCAGAGAGCCCCACGCTGTCAACTAGGGCTCAGCCAGCAGAGTCCACAAGATAAAAACACTCAGAGAAAAGACAGTGGCAAACCCTTGTTTTTGATGCCTGATTTTTTTCCCTCTTCTAACAGACACAAAAATATTATAGGCTGTGCTTCATTTCTGCAGGATCATTTTTTCCATTCTCCATTCGCACTGTCACAGCTCCTTCGTGGAGTTAAGGAGCATCAGCACCCAAAGAGAGAAACATATAAAGAAGAAACCTCAGGCAGTGGCACAATCGCAACCTTTTTTTGCTTGTTTGTTGCTCGCTCCTTTTCAGCAGAGTGCAACAGAAACAGGTTTCCTCTGATTAAAACGCAAACGCCACCCTCCCTTCAAGCTCTCCCATTGGGCCGCAGGGGAGAGAGGGTGGAGGGGGGGCACATTCTCCTTCTGCAGGGCCTAATTGCTGGAAACAGTCCAGTAATTCAGCTGATTAAGCCCTTCACTCTTCAATCTGGCAGTAGATGGATGACCTGGCAGAGGAGGCCGAGTCTGGACTATGCTGCCCTGTGATTGGACCTGGTTAAGAAACAGTGGGGAGGGGGGGCGGGGGGGGGTGTACAGATCTGCTTTCACACACTGGAAGTGCTGACTGCATTCCTCACCAAGACGGCACCAGCAGCTGGAAAACACACTGCACATAAACACAATCCCTACCTCACATCCTGTTCCTCTGCTGCTTCTGTGTGTGTATATACTTTCTTTCTCCTTTTAAGGTGTCGTCAGTGCATTACATCTTAAGCCTGCCATCGGAATAACTGTTGTTGGCACTTTTCTCTCTCAGATTAGTTAAGCAATTGTGACATCCGGAACACACAGAAAATGGAGGAAAAAAAAGGTAGAGAATGCACAAAGCTCAGTGTTTCGTTGCTCTGTACGGAAAAAAAGAAAACTCTACACAGCAGTTTTTTTTCAAAGGGTAAAAGAAGTAGAAAATGACCATGGGCAGTGTACGACTGTAATACCTTATCTGGAAAAAACAAAAAAAGATAAAATACATGACAAACTGCTGAAAAAAATACATCCGAGAAAGTCTGCAGTGCGTAACAGATAGGGTTACTCCTCATTTATCAGCAGGATGGAAGTGCATGCCATGAATTAAGCCGAAGAGCTGCAGATTTCTCTACAGGGCCATAGATTACACCTGCGAGGAGTCTCCCAGTGAAGAGCTGTCAGAGCAGATTAGGCTCACAGTCTTTGGCTGTTCCTCTGCAGTAGGAAACACCAGCAGCCTGGCTCTGCAATATTGACCCCATCAGTGCCTTAGGCCCTATCACTCAGACACTGAGCCAGCAATACCCCTGGGAAAAGCTTACATGGATTCAGAGAAGTTAGTCTTGCTTTTTTCTCTCTTTTTTTGCTTGTCTTTTTGCTTAGTCGGAAGCCATAATTCGTACATCACGAAGCCAGATGGAATGGCTGCGCATCCACAAATAAAATTCCATCGCTCAGTTATCCAGATGGTGTTTTACCGGGGCTCTGCTCCTATCTGAAGTGCAGACAGGATTGCGATCTCCTTGCCGTGCAGGCTGACTTTTAACCAATCGCAGCCCGCTCTCCTCCCTAAAACACATTACACTCTCCCGGCAATGTCAATGTAAACAGCAGCGGTTTGTTTCTCTGGAAAGCAGTGTCAGAAACACTAGATCTCCTCGTATTTCTAAATAAAAAGGTATCTTGCATGGTAATCTAAATTAGGTCCTAAAATATTTGGCCAAGATTTGATGTTTTATTTTAACAGCTTCATCATAAATAGACTGATCCAGTACTGTAGATCAAGATGTAGGTAAAGACACACAACTTTTAAGCACTGGCAGGACGATGGTTTCCAATATGAAAAAGAAATGAGAAATAAGTTCAAGGAGTGAAGCTGCAAATAAATAACAATGCTTCTACTTCAAATTGACAGTATTTCTAATGCAAAAAGACCTGTACATAGTATACTAGCTGGAGAAGATAATATATGATACTATTCAAAAAATGTAACCGATTGCTGTGACAATTGCTTAGATCCTCACAACCTGATGACTCCCTCCCTCCTCCAGGCCAGGGAAAAGGAAGAGTCTATTATCTTCTGCATATGACCCTCTGTTCTCTAAATGTCACCAACACCCTTGTTATAGGAGGGGCTATTTCTTGTCTGTTTTGCTCAATTAAAAGAGCCTGATGTCTCAAATGCCTCCAATTATGTGAGCATCTGCCCATCCAGGATCATGGTATCAGGCTAGGAGCACTTATCCAAATGCTTCAAAACGTATTTGTTACTAGTGTCAAAAAGTTAAAGTATTACACATGCAGAAAACACCAAAATAGGAAAAATATAGATACGACAAGGAGAGAGGACATGTGAGGATATCATGTGGCTGAGAGATCTGAGAAGTCTTTTAGCCTTTAGACATGGGGACTCTTTATAACGTACAGAGAGTCACTCGTTACTCACCAGCAATGTGACAAGAGGTATATAAATAGATTGGCCAAGTAGATGATGTATGGACCTGCTTCTAGACTGCCGCCCTAGAGCAGTGCCACTCTTGGAAAGGCACATGGAAATCCAGTGAAATATCCTCTCTTGCCTTTTAATATTTAATGAGAGTAAGAAAAACAGGAGGCTCTCTCACAAGGAAAAGAGGAAATAAGGTCCTGAAAGATACAGTCAGCAGGGCTGAGGATTAGAACAAACAATGGCATCCTTTTAATGAAAAGACAATTATATCACTAATTTCCTGCTTACGCAGATCTTAGCAGGGAAGCTCATTTCTTGCTTTATCTGTGACATAGAAGAACTTTTTGGTTTACCTGGAGCAAAACTAAAATGAGAACAAGAAGCAATCGTCAGTGGCACTTCTGCTATCCCGAACTCTTCAGATAACATGGAACCTGCCTTCTGAACCATTCTGAGAGCATCAGCCTGCTGCCCTGTACCATTTGGGTGCCTTGATCCTGATTTCCTGAACCATTAGAGTCCTTCAAATCCACTGTCCGGAACTATTCTGAGCATAGAACCTGCTGTCCTGAACCATCATGAGAGCATCGAACTAGCTGTCCTGAACCATCATGAGAGCATCGAACCAGCTGTCCTGAACCATACTAAGCCCATTGAAAATGATAGTGTCTCATGCGAAAATGTTTCTAGAAAAGAAAAGCACTCTTGACACAATTGCTGTGCACTACCTTTCTTGGACTTCTTTTCTACTGTTCGGGTTAGTATTATTAATCCTTTTAACCATGTTCTAGTTCAAGTGAGACTGTAATTGCCGCCTACCATTCTAGAAAAGATGTGCAAATGTTTTATGGGTTGGCAGAGCCCATCAAATTAAAACCTGGAATGAAATAGCACCTTTTACTGCTGTCGTGCAAGTGCAAAACCATTTTTTGATTTTCAGACAGAGTTTAAATCTGACACTATTCTCTCCATACATGTAGGTAAATATTATGAGGGGGGTATGTGGCCCTCATTTACAGGGATGTCAGTCAGGTTTCTCACAGGTAATCTGACATCATCATGCTGCCTGTGTATAGTAGTCAGATCCTCACTGAATGGCTGCTTGATCTGTTTTCAGCTTTGCAAAAGGCACAGACTCTTTCTTAAGTTACGCTCAAAAGGCAGAAGAGTAATTTTTTACAACTTTTTAAGTAATGACATACAGTACTTGGCATGAGCAAATTACACAGAATTAGGTAACTAGGATAAAAGCTGTTGGCTTGCAGGAAAGAGCATGTAGCCTGAAATGGCTTGAACTGGTAAGCAATTACTTTTTCTAACCGTCATCCTTGTAATTGTCCTAGTGGTGTACCATTCCAGCACCATTTTCCAGCACCAACAAAAATGGAACAGGACGCCTGAAAAAATGTGTGCCAGAATTCAGCTCTGTCTTCCACACGTTGGAGCACTCTGATTACAGTGTCACATGGCAAGAGAATAAATGCAAGGCCTGACAATCTGCATACAGTTGGCAGTGCCCACCACTCCCGGTTAAATGAACATTATTCAGTCTGGAATTTAATATATTTCTCTTGGGAGCCAGACATTTGGTTTTGTGTTCTAATTCATCTTGGCTTACTACAAACCTGGACCAACATGTCACATATTCACGGCTGTGAATACAGAAACGTCAGTTTGCTTTTAAATAGACCTAATGCTAATACACTGCTGAAATCGTTCGTTTTGTGTGCACATAATCAAGGCATTGCTTATTTTTTTTATTTTAAAATTGCATTAAAGGAAATAGTAGTGCTGACGAGATACTAGGGCTCAGAGAAATACAGAAATGCTATCTCTCCTTCCTGACTTAATAATTTATCTGCGCTGCTCGATCATTTATTTATTGATACATACAGTGCAGGGGAAACTCAAGTTTCTGTACCTGAAAGTGCATCCCAGCTTAGTCTACACCCAACCCCCCCAATCCCCAGCACTAGATCGCACCAGCACAGCTCTATTGAATTACTGTAATCATATACTGCAGTATCTGAGAGAAGAAGGCCCATCTCTCTAATGTTTGATCTCTCTGTCCTTCACTTGAGTGCTTCGCTCTGCCACTGCTTCCCTCCAATTTCGAAAAGTCTCCCATTAGGGAAATCATTCACAGGCAGTATTGATTCATCCGACACTCTGACTCATGTGTTTGGACTGAAATATCATATCCGGTTTATTGACTTATTTTTTCTGTTCCACTCAGAAATGAGCAATTAGGATTATTTTCATTGTGACTATCAATTTATGCCTATGCCCTCCTTATGTGTTTTTCTCCGCTTTTTTCCTGGTATGCAGCCTGAAATAAACGTTGCATCCCCGAACATGCAGTAATCACAAATCGATGAAAAGATGAGAAGAACATTTCAAATGTATGAAGAGTTAGAAATACGTTAGGAGATTAGCATGTCGGAGATTCAGGAGGACTAATGTTCCCATTGTTTACAATGTATCTTCAATCACATTTACATACATCTTTAACTATTATTATTTTCCTTTATGTCAATAGTATCATGGGAGAAGTGGGAAAGTTGCTTTGGTAGTCCTGTCCTTCAGAGTGTTTGTGCAGTGCAAGACCTGCGGCCCTGGACTTTTTGCCCTTGACGAACCACGACCTGCGCCTACCTGCCCCTGCTTCCTCAACCAGACTCAGTGGGAGGGCTTTCCTCATACCTCAATATTGTGCCCCATGCCAGCATCATGATACAAAGGGAGCATTCATTCACACCTCCACTGACTCAGTCAACATAACCCAGAGGGAAAGTTTAGACAGGGACAATCTTCCACACTCCACAATCTTGTCTCTGCATGTGATCCAATTATAGATGTCCATCACCTTCATGTCCGCCCTCCAGCTCCTGCCACCCCTGCCTCCAAACACGGCGTACTTGGCTTCTACAAACCTAGAGGCCAATATCTCAAAGGGCCAGGGACCGAGAAAATCAAGACCTGCCTTCTCCATCCGTGCTGAAACAGGTTTTGGGGGACAATTACCAGTTTAAAACATGATTTCCTCATTGCTTTTTAATTTAAGAAAAGGGAAGAAAGAGTATCAGTGGTGAAGGATCCATTATCCTAGCAGAAGGGCTGCAAATTTAGTACTATACCCCTGAGCCTGGTACTGTACCCAAATTTATCTAGCTATCATACATATTCTAGGTATGTAAATGGGCAAACTGGACACTCTGCAAGTCACTTTGTATAAAAGTGTCACCAGAGTACGTTGATAAGGAAGAAAGAAAAGTATAAGGTAATGATTTTATTTTCAAAGATCAAACATATTTTACAGATATCTCATTCTGTACACAGGCTGTCCTAATTTACCAACCATTTTTTTCTGGGAATATTATTTCAGTGTCAAACATGAATGGACAATTTTCTTTGTTTCTCAGAGGTTTCTGTGGATAGTGAGAGACCTCTTGGTACAGGTGTGTCTGTCTCTGTGAATCATGCCTGTCATGTTCAGGAGCAGGTCATCATTCAACCTGAAATTACATCGCTGAAGTATTGGAGGTGGCACACTAGGGTGACCCTAACACTTTGCATTTGCCAGGTGGCTATGACACAGGAAGGGATTTTAAAACTGACCTTGAAGTGACAAGAAATTAATGGGCAAATTAAGCACTGCTCCTTTGCTGAGATGGATATTGGTGTTTAATGAGAATACATGGTGAACATGCAGGGCTGATCTGGTGTGCTCTATTCCTGTCATTGATCAAATTGAGTGAACAGCTGATCAATGTGATTTATCTGCCCAAGAGAGCCTTTGCACATGAGGTTTTATATGTGATTTTTCTTTAACTGTAAAAATAAACAGTGACGAAGTAAATAAACAATGAAATACAGCTTTTCAGCGGTACTATGTCTCAGCAAGGTAATAAAGCAAACTAAATTTAGTAATGGTAGATTCAATAGTAAAGCAACAATAAACATTAAAAGTAGCAGTAATCATAAAGCTTCATTTAAACATTAATGCTATTCGATTTAGATTCTCAAAGTATCCCAGGAAAAATGGGCTCAGAGTCATACTGGTTTTATCAAGTCACATGGTGCCTGACATGGGCCTGGAATGCTGAGGCATGTGATGTGGGGAGAAGATTACAATGTCATCATACCACTGTTGCAGCTTAGTGTTATCAGCAAGCCCGCAGCATGGGAGACACTCATGAGATATATGGGGTGGAGGAACTGCTATGATGTGGGGTGGGTGGATCTTGCAATCATCAGACACCTCTCCTTATTTCAGAGGATGTGGCAATGGACAAGCCCAACGCTGGGATCGTAGAGACATGTTTAAGCCAGAAATGAGTCGGGTTCGCTCTCCGACAGGACAGCACAGATGCTGCACATGCCCAACCAGCTTTCCTTCTGTTTCTTTGGTGAATCCTCCTCGGCCACTGCCTGTCCCTAGCACAGCCTGAGCACCACTGGATTGAGCCCCAGCAACTGTGGTCCAATCCATTTTCTTTCCACCCTTTTGAAAACGCTAACAAACTCCTGGTATATTGGGACTGACCCATTGTACACTTCAGCATTTTCCTTAGCTCAGTTTTAATAGTAAATCTAAAGGCGAGCTTCTATCATGTTTGGCCACTAGGGTGAAAAACAATGCTTCTTCTAGATTATATGAAATAGATGTGTAATTCAGCATATCCAGAGCAGCTCTGGTAGAGCAGTGTGCTCGTCTCTTGAGCAGCTCTGCTGCAGCGAAATCCTACAGGAATGAATGACAGACTTAGTCGGCTGGGGGGGGGGGGTAGGTCAACAGAAGGAGAGGCAGATGCCTCCGTCGTAGATGCCTGGAAGCGAATAATTATTCCGATAAAAATAAGCACGCCGAGGCACAGCAGCGAAGGGAGGCGTCTGGATTTGGGGAATACCTCATCAGGACAGAAATCTGTCAGCTGAAAAGGAAGTATAATTGCTGAGGTTGTGCAGCTTTGCTCCCACTCTTCTTTGCGTGAGAGGGGATAAGAATGAAGACCCGCGTCACACTGAAGTGCTTTCTCCTGCTTGTTAAGATAATCAGCCTCGTTAAAGAATCATGAGATCCGTAAAGCTCTGAACGTCACAGTTTCTGCAGCAATACGGCTTTTGGAACTGAGCTACGTGTTTTGTTTTTTTTAAACTTTGCACATTTTGAAGCTACAGTACTATTCTGTTTCATGCAACAGTGAACCAGCTATGACAACTACCAAGGAAAGCTTAGACACAGCTGAGCTTTAAAGACACAGCTGAGATACTCTCCTTACGCACAATGGCATACAACAGCAGGTTTCCATAAGCAATGCTTAAGTTTGTCAGTCTGGATAGAGTAGTGTGTGCATAGATTCCTGGGAGTGTCCTTCCACAGTGATTCGGAATGCAGAACAGGGAAAGGATGTCTATATCTTTTAAAACCCTATTTAAGTCTGACTTCAGGCCTCTGAAAGAAGAGTGTAATTCCAATCTGCCTGTCATTTTAAAATGCAAGCCAACATGCACTATGAACCAAAGAGGGGGTACTCGATCCTGCAGTGTTTTTGCAATTTGGACTGGAACACATACAATCAGGAGCCCCTGGGATTAATGCAGTAACGCCGAGAAAGGCTTCTCTGTTTAAATATGGCATTCCTTTCCACATTCTTACCTAAAGTACAGTTTCCCACGTGCTGGGGGACAAAGATAAAAAAAAAACATTGATTGTTTTAGGCATTAATACAAAATGTCTCAAGGGTCTACCAAAACACATCTATGAACGTTCTGCATTGGAAGGCTGTATCTGTATCTAACATAGTGGCAAATAGACTCATTATGCACAAGACTGCGGTGCTGCCACCGGACAGCAGAACCCATTAACAGCATGGATGTGACAGCCATTAGGACTATGCTATGACTTTCTACATTCATTTTGACAATAGGTGTCTTCTTTAATAAAGGGAAAAAGTCAAGTGCAACCTAGACTTTAACAGGTCTGCATTGCTTAAATGGCTAAAGTTATTTAATAAATAAGATAATTTATTGATTGAGAAAGTGGATATACTGTTGGACATATACTAGAGTACACATTTATGGCACAAATTTGAATCCATTGTCAAACTGGTTCCACAAATCATGACTCACGTGTAAAAAGGCAGGGAAAAGAGCGTTTCTATTTCCAGGATGAACTATAAATTATTAAAGAAACTTTTATTTTTACACAATACAATACATTTCCATTTGAGTTTTCCCCTCTTTGTGAAGTACAGTAGGCTGGTCGGAGATGATGAAGCCCTCTAGTGGAGAGATCTTTTTACCACTGGGAAACATTTCACAGAGGTACTTTTTGCATTTAAAATACAGAAAGAGGCTGCAAGTAGGCATATAATGTGAGGTAATGATTTGCTTTAAAAAAAGCAGCCTGTTTGGCTGTGCTTTTTAAATACATTACCCATTCCTCTCATTTGTTAGGGCTCTCCTTTCATTTTAAAAAAGCCGACTGCAAGTCTAGCTCATATGTGCAGAACATAGAGTAAAATCATTCAAAATAAAAATGCAACATTTCTTTCAAGGATTGGCAAATCACACTTATGTGCCGTGTTCCTGTGCTGTACTGTTTTAACAGGCAGATTTTCCTTCTAATACTGAATGATGACTATAATGTTTAATTGAATCAGCATACATTTGCAAACATGATTAGCAGATGTGAGTGTAAGTTTTCAGCAGATGAATATAGATAATTTTATCCCTGGCATGATTTGCATAATTGGGGCCTAATGGGCATTGAATCCAATACTTGGCTGCCAGGCAACGCACAGCCTGGTTATGAGTTTTAAAGACAGCTGTGGAGTTGTCTTGAGGAACAGCACAGGGCTAACACACTCCAGAACTATAGTGGATGTATACAGGGAAATTGGAAAAAAACTCTCAGTGCCTGCTTTTAGTGAAAATTAATTTGTTAAATATAATGCTTTCTATAGGGCACAAAATGAGAACATAAGAGCTTTTGTTGCTCTTCTAAAAACAACCAAAATAATAACAAATCAAACTGGGTTCTAATTGCACTGCAGTGTTGAACAGAGCCATACAAAATTCAAACTACCCCTTCATCTGATGCCATAGGTGCCTGGAAAACTGCATGAAAAAGGGATGTTGGATGTTTTGTTGTTTTCTTCTTAGCTTAATAGCTCACAGTACAGCAAAAATAACTTATTATAACCCCAAGAGTGATGTATAAACCTAAGTAATATAACCACCTCAATTCCATTCAAATCCAGATTCAAGACTTATAAATAATTCTATATGCATGGATAATACTGCATATTGAGTTGTACACTTGAAAATGCGGCTAATCTACAATTCACATTGTAAGATATATATTTATGTACATGTATATATTCATGTGATTTTGTTTTGCTTGGTTATATTTTATTAATGTGCTAAAGCATATGAAATTTGTCATCTGGCATTTATTGTGCTCTTTATCTGCTGATCCTATATGTCTTTTCTATAAGAGTTTTCCACCTGAAGTCGTGCGAAGATGCAGCAGCCTCTCTGATATTATTTATTTATGTTTCAAGCTGGCAGACTAATATGTCAGAAAAGTGAAAGGAGAAGCTGTTTAATATCCTTCCACTGCTGGATCAGCAAAGGCAGCCCTGGGCTGAAGTGAAGCACAGGCAGTAGAGAGCAATCACAGGGTTTATCAGCTATAAGAGAACCAACTTAGATTATTTTGTCTTTCAGTTTTGCCGTGCTTAGAAAGCATGCGCCTATATGTTTCGGCACAGTTTGCCAGAGCTTTTATACTCCTTTGCCCACACCTCTTCATGCTTTACATGACTGTTCTGTGTCTTTTAACACTTGTTTAGAGGCACTTGTATCACCTCACCCAATGGGCCACCTGAAGACTCCTGTCTAAAACATCTACAAAGATTCAGTCTCAGTCCCTGTCACCTGGGGAAAAAAAGTTTTTGCTAATGACAACAACCTAAATCAATATATTCCTCACACTCTTATAGCGCTTTTCTGGACACTCCACTCAAAGTGCTTTACAGGTAATGGGGACTCCCCTCCACCACCACTAGTGTGCAGCTCCACCTGGATGATATGATGGCAGCCATAGTGCTCCAGTACGCTCACCACACACCAGCTACTAGTGGGGAGGAGAACAGAGTGATGAAGTCAGTTCATATATGGGGATTATTAGGAGGCCATGATTGGTAAAGGCCTGGGAGAAATTTGCCCAGAACATTGGGGTAACTTCCCTATGTTTTCGAGTAACGCCTTTAATGACTATAGAGAATCAGAACCTCAATATCATCTGAAGGAAGGCAACTTTTTTATGGTATAGTGTTCCCATCACTATACTGAGGCATTAGGACCCACACAGACCATAAGGTGAGCGACTCCTACTGGTCCCACTAACACTTCTTCCAGCAACAGCCTTAGCTTTCCCAGGAGGTCTCTTATCCAGGTACTGGCCAGGCTCACACCTACTTCAGTGAGCTTCCAGCTGAGAGTTGCAAAATGATATAGCTGCTGGATTACAAACACACTATGTAATAAGAACCTAATGATAAATTTTATCAGTTAAAGGGTGGTACAGTGGTTAGCCACACAGTTGCTGCCTCTCAGCTGTGGAGCCCTGTGTTCACTTCTGGACCTGGGCTTTTATCTGTGTGAAGTTTGTATGTTCTCCCCGTGTTCATGTGGGTTTCATCTGGGTGCTCTTGTTTCCTCCCACAGACCAAAGATATACTGGTAGGTTAACTGGCTTCTAGGAAAAGTGGAGTGTGTGCTTGTCTGTGTGTCCACCCTGCGATGGGCTGACGTTCTGTCCAGCGTGCACCCTGCCTTGCCACTTTGCTTGCTGGGATAGGCTGTGACTCCCCTGTGACTCTGAATTGGAAGAAGCAGTTAGAGACTGAATTGATGTATCAGTTATGGATTTCAGTCATGATTCAGTGGTTATTTTGCTTTGAACAACTTGGAAGGTGTGTGGAGCCAGTAATATCCCATTGTTATAAGACCTTTCCATGCATTACTAGGAATATCACTCTCCTATGAGGAGCAACGAGTTGCAATTAGGCACAAACCAGAAGTACATATTGGAATGCATGTAACTTTCAGCACAAACCTACAGCCCTACCAACTGGGACAGATCTCTGTGTAGAGCAGTACTGTGTGCATATTTACATCCTGCACCTGGGGTTTGGGATCCCATAATGCTTCAGAGCATCTGCTTTGTTACCTCATTATAGTATTTCAATATGTCCTCTACAGCAATTAAATAACAGTAGTACGCTGACCTCAAAGGTCCTGCAATAAACAGAGCAAAGGGAGACAAGCAAGCAGAAGGATGAGAGCAGCACATTCCACATTGCCACTAGCAACCAGTTTCCGAGCTCAAACAGGTGTGGATTCCCAGGTTTAACACTGAAAGGCTGCTGGGAAGAGGACTTCCCCAGACGCACAGCCCAGGCACCATTTGATTCCAGCAGAACAGAGACAAAGATACTGTCACATCTTACACATTGCCCTGGGGGATTCTTTTGGAAATGCACACGCAAAATAAAACAAATAATAAGGAAAAAAAACTGAATGAGTAAAATGAGCAAAGGTGGAGTGAAGATTATTGACCAAAAGGTCACTTTGATTCATAGAGGGCACAACAAAAAAGGAAACAAAATGGCGTCTTCATCCTCCAGTGATCCAGAGGTAGGAAGAAAAATAACTTGAGGCTTGTTTCTTAGCCTGAAGTTTCCAGCAGACATTACCATTCAGCTGGGACCCGGCAGAGCAGCCTTTCCTGATTGTTCAAAGCCACATGGGAGGAGAGATACCCACCCCTCTCTGGTGACATCAGTGCAATGTGCAGGAATGGGGGGTGGGAGAGTGTCAGTAACGGCACATCTCAGACAGGATGTTGATTGCGTGGCAGCACATAGTAACACAGCCTTCAGTGCGTGCCGTTTAGCATCAAGTAATTAGGCAATACAACTGCAGAAAAGAAAGAATGAAACAGAAACCAGAAATATAGCAGGTGACCTAGCTGTTATTTTTCTGATTGGATGTAACCTAAGTGATTGATTGGCACTAAAGTAAACAGACAAAAGCAGTTTCTGCAGTATGGTTTTCCCAAGTTTTTACATAATTTACTAAAATTCTATTAATATAATTCATATATTAATAAGAAGCACTATTATGTTCAGTTGGTATTGATATTCTCATAGCATGTTAATACTATCAACATTTATCCTGCTGTCCTATCCTGCTAGTTTAAGACCATAGAGTGAACTTCAATGTTTGACACCAACCTCACCTTGTCACCACGCTAGCCTGGCTGTGCACACGGCTGTTTGGTTTTGGAGTCTAGCTACTTTCGCTGAAATTTAATGAGGGTTTCAGAGCCAAAAAGACAACAACCAACAGCAAAGCGAAGTCCCCTGGAGAGGCTTCCTTAGCCTTGCAAATGGAACTAACCAAAGAATCTGCCGTGTCTTTGTGCTGGACTGCCATTCTCTGGAGTACAGTACAGTGTGTGTTTTAGATTAAGCTAAGAGGCTCTGTGCAGGATAGGAAGTGCGGAGAGTTAAGTGTTCTTTGGGACCTTCAGTGTTCTCCAATTCTCTCTGGCTTCCTCTCATTGTGAATAAATGTTCTTTTATATTGTTTGGTTTGGCAGATACATTAAAAAAAAATGAAGCATGACCCCTTCTTATTTACTCCCCCCGTCCCTTTAGTCTTGAGAAAAATCTCTTTCAATGAAAAGCATCCTTAGAAAAGCATAACAGCATATGAAAGGATGCAAACGGGTGAAGTTCATAGTGTACGTTAGGTAGCTTAAGAGTCAAGTGAAACTAAAATTACAACCCGCCATTTCTCAAAGGTGCCCTGACTTTGGGACTCAATCACCTGGTCGAGAACCCTTTACAGATACTCACCACTCTTTGTGTAAAGAAGCCTTCCCTAATTTCTGTCTTAAATGGACTCTCTTTTGATTTTCTGCTGTGACCCTGTGCCCTTGATTCACTACTGACTGTGCAATAGTCTCCTGACAGGGTTATCTCTTTCTGTACCCCTTAGGAAGACACTACGTGATACTTGAATCTGATCTTTTCTTTGTCTCCTTTGTTCCAATTTGAAGAAATTTAGCGCTATTAGTCTGTTCCAGGATCAGGATCAGGGATCACTCCTGTTACTCTTCTTAAAACTCTTTTGAGTCCTATAATGTCCTCTTGGAGGTACAGTATGGTGGTCAAAACATAACACAATATTTGAAGTGAAGTCTTAATAGTACATTGTAAAGTTTGAGCATAACATTATTGAATTTAGATTACACACTTTTCATTATAAACCACAGTAAAGATGTTTCTCTCTTCATCTCCAACACATACTGTACAGCACGCTACAGCTTTAGCCTTTCATTGCATGAAAGCACATCGTCCATTAGCTGTATCCATTTATTTGTCTTGCAGAAAAAAACACTTTATAGCCATAGGTCAGTTGAACTGGGGCTCCGCATTTTCTTTTGAGTTTCAGGAGTATCCCATCGATGTCTTTAGAAAAGATCAATTCAACATTAGAAATGCTTTTTTGACAGCAGACAGCCAAACCATACACTCCAAACAATCTACAATATCCCTTCTGGACTCAGCCATGACTATATGCACTATCTCTGTATGCGTAAACCCTGCTTTTCCTTGGCCATGATTTGGAACATGCTTATTTTTGCATGAATACCTCTCCATGCATGACCATACCATTGCTGGTATTTGTGCCTGATTACACTTTACCTGCCTGCTACTATGGGGCACCAATACAACCTTTCAACAGAAAGGTTACAACTGTAATGATCTCACTGGCAGGAGTGAAAACCAGGTGCTGGAAAGAATAACTTGATGGTTAAATATTATTTTGTACAGCCTGCTGAGACCAATACCTCCTTAAAAAGGAACATCTGTACGAGCTCTTTGCGACCAGTTTTAAAAAGAACATTTTTTTTGCCAGCAAGGCCACTGTGAATTGATGCCCTTTTGCATATTTCTGTGAGGAGGTGGGCTGGGGTAGGATCAGGAAGAATCATTTGAGGGTTTAATTGTGAGTGGCTGCATCCATTCCATAGCCAGTCTCTTCCGCGGGCGATGAAGGCTCTAGCCCACAAACAGCGTAGCCTGTGTGCAACCCCATAACAGCTGCCTTCTTTATTAATTCATTGCTGTTTAATTTTTGTTCACAGTTAAACATCTAGGGAGATGATGTGTGCAGTGGCTTCACACGGCATCCCCGAGGACTGAAGGCTGTGAGGGAGTGATCGCTGTCAACCCAACTTGCGCAGCGCTGGGCGGCACACCTGAAACCCATTATCGTGGTCACTGAGCAGGACTCCTTTCCTCTCATCACAGACACGTGTGATTTGCAGTCCTTCAAAGACGGAAAGACGCTCCAGGCATCTCCAAAAAAAAAACGTTTCCTGCTCTCGTGTTCCCTACCGTCAAGACTGTGGCTTATTATTTACCCAGTAAATTGACGTGTATAGATCTTTTTGGAAGAATCAGCAGGTACCCAATTAAGGCTGCGTTTCTCATCTCTGTATAACTTGTCCCACTTTGCTCTTTTAGAGACGCTATATGACATTTAAGGAGGGAGGAAAATAGAAGATTTTTGTGAACACGAGGTCACAGTGGAAATTAATGCCACACTTCACATCCTGTAACTCAACTTACAAATTTAGTACCCCGCATGTCTTTCGTACAAGTTAATTAGCAATCTTGCACATCAGAAAGCAATAACCTGATGGAAAGCGTTTTCTTAGATACTGAATTGTTATATCTTCATTAAATGAAACATAACACCATTCTAACACATTTAGTATTTTATCTTTTTAAACAATATCCACATGGAATTTCTGATCAAATATGAAGTAGCTAATCAAAATATGTTTTCTCATGTATGGTCATAAACTATAAACAAGTTCTGCTTAATTATAATAAATCTTAGGTTTTTTTTTCAAATGTGAAAAAATAAGTTTATATGCTTGTCCTAGATCACAGTTACCTGTCATAATAAGCTATATTCACAAACCCAGTGTAGTTACTCATCCTACCTCATTCCCATTTCACTATAATTCTCTGTATCATTCAAGTAAAAATCAATGACCTTTCAAGACTGACATATACAGAGTCTATTTTTAATCGCCAAGATTGCTTGATCTGTACAAATTTATTAATAGCTTGTGGTATGGAGCCAAGAAGGCTAAGTCCTAAATGCCTTCCGAATCACCATGAATCATTCATTTATACAAAGCTTTTCTTGCTAGATAACAAGCACCCTAGGTAAGGAATTAAACCCCCATTTAACAATCAGAAACATTCCAGTCAATTGGTTGCTATTGGCAACTGCAAAGATCATTTGGCTATGTAAATTTTAAGCAGCATCAGTGTGAACCGAGCATATTGCTTTTATTAAGGGCTACAAGAGAAATCTCCGAGACCTCTAACCTCACGTTCTTGTTCCTGTTATCTTTTTTCCACTCAGGCAGAAATGACCTGGACGTTGTTTTGCAGCCAGCTACATTCGACGTTTGTTGTGAGGCTGTGTCTCAAAGAGGCCTTCCAAATCCTGTAAAAACATTCCTCAGAATTGCAGAGGATTGGACGAAGGATCTGAGAAAATTATGTTCTGAGCAAAAAATGTTCTACGTATGAAACAAGGCTACAGAGCTACCCTTGCAAAAGGCTGCAACCCAGCAGGTCATACAGGACTTTTTTAATTTGCCAGAACCTAAATTACATTAAACAGGTCCATTTAAAGCCAGTAATTACATCAATGAGGTGTTGAAGACCTCAGGTGGAATGCAAGTTTGCAGGCACTGCGGCCCTTCTGGATTAGAGTTGGGCATCCTGAAATATCTAATAATATAATCCACATGTACAAGGGTATATCTGGCATAAGATATAGTGTATGCAATAGATTCATTTATTTTTATACTACATGCATTTACCAGGTGATGTTTTTTGTATAGCGTGACAGGAGATCGCTATTCTCAGAGCTCTTGTGCTACTGAGGACTAATCAAAAACAGCTTAAGCACGACGCAGGCCTCTCTCTGTGCTTTATTGCTGCAAGAAACACTGTGCACTTCTCTGTCAATTCCTTTTCCAGTTACCCGTGCTCCAGCCTTTTTTTTGCAGACAACTGCATGCAAACCAGATTGAAAGAAGACAAATCTGGTATTCAAAATGGATGGCTACATGGTGCATACTTTAAAATTCATACAAGGAACTGCTAAGATGATTTATTCAAACATTCCAAGAAACAAGAAAGTCCTGGGGAGCTAAAATGTTCGAAACAAAAGTTGCATGTTTAAATATAAACATTAGATCGAACAGAAGGGTACACTAGTCAACATATTACACAAAAAACAAGAGTGACAAGACAAGTTTAGCTTCTTGAGCAACGGGCAAGCTTCTCGAAAGTATAGTTCAATACCTACCAATCCCCGACTGGTTAATGTGGTGAATTATGGCCAGTTCTCATTAAGGACACCCTTTAGTGAATAGAAATGTGGTGGTGGACACACATATATACAGTGAATAACCTAAAACAAAACAAAGAACTTTGCTCAAATAACATCTCCTTTGAAAATTAATGCAATGGATTTAAAACAACCAGACAGACAGATTTTGCAGACTCGAAGCTACTGAAATTCGTCATGGTTTTACACCAACAGCAGAGAAAAAGTAATGCTTTGCAACAGAGAAACATTGCTGTTATCATGATACTGTCCCCTTGGACAAGAACTTGTTGTTTTTCAGCAGATTTTGTGCTGTGTAATTCAAAGACACTTCTATAATGTGTTGTCTCAGTGTTATGTCTTGATAGAGAATCTTGCAGGCTTGCAGTAAGCCAAAGCATGACATCTGTGTGATTCAGCGCACTCCCAGGAAAGCAGTCTTGTACTTTATGCTGCATTTACTTACTTATTAGCATTCACCAAGTCCTCGCAGTGTAATATTTCTTGTTAGGACTAGGGGTCCTATTTGTGTTGTTTCAAGCGACAGTGCGAAAGAGCTGCTGCATAAACTCCACTGGATGTCTGGACATTGCGGCGAGCACCAACAGCCACATGACTGGAAAAATGGCTCTTCAAGAATTTGTGGACACTATGAGCTCACACACTACGTTCATCCAGCTCAGGGGCAGGATTGGAGCACTCATTCTGGAGTAACTCGACACAAGAAGGAACCCCGTCACGCATTATTGTATAAAGTGACTTGCAGGGGTTATTGGATTCGGCTGACATATCTTTGCTCCACATGGGAGGCAATATGTTCTCCATCAGCTGGTCCTGAATCGCGGCCTAGCCAGTGGAGGAAGCCAAAAATTGGATTTTCACATTCTCATTGCATTCTAACGCAAGAGCACTTTGTGTTTGCTTCTTTGTATTCCTCTCTTGTTTTCGAAAGTTTCTTCTGGCATTCCCTGCCTTCTCCTGGCGGTGATAGTTCTCCGAGTGCTGGGAGATCTGGCACAAGACAGGGCAGTATGGAGGCGCCAGTCCCACATCCCCCTGCCACCCCCAGTTTTGCTGAGACTCATAGTCATAGTGACACGTTGAGGGAAGTCCAGAGCCCTGAGCAAGCATGCAAACCTCCTTGCACATCAGGAGATACGGCTACTGAGCTAAGTGAGTGTTGCTACTTGCTCAAGGGCCAGCCTGAGTGAGAACATAATGAACTTGGGAGAAACATACACAGCGGGCTTCCTTCCAGGCTACTGGAAAAAGGGAATATGAGATACCATCTGGAGGGTGGCTGTCCTGCAAATAACACCCAAAATGGCCCCCACAAAAGCTCTCCCTCAGAGCACTTGTCCATAGCGACATTCTCTGTTGGATATTCTGAAGAAGGAAATCAGAGAAAACCGAAAGAGGCAGGAACCTTCGCATGTTAAAATTCTGTGCCATTCATGATCATGTGCGTCTCGGTCCTGTATGTGAATTTTAGAGTTGGCTGAACTATGCTCACAGGACACTCACCGATACGTTTGTCTACTCCTGTCCCCTCCTATCTGGGAGTGAAGTAGTGTGCGTTCGATTCATCGCCCAAATATTTTACAGTGGTTGAAGACTTCCCTTTTTCTGCAACAGGAGCGGAGGTTGGAGAGGGGTGAGAGGGAAGATTAATCCTCATCTATACGGAATAAACCTTGTAGAAGGGAGTTAATTATTCAACATAATGTGGCTTTATTATGTCATGAATCAAGCCTGTATTTGGGGACATTGCTAAACCTGTACTATTGTGACAAGCAGATTATACAACTACAAAATGCCCCATACAACAGGAGGTGGAATGCTTTCCTGACTGGAAATATCAATCAGCTCGCAGGGGGACTGTGATTTAAACAGGCAAGAGGCAAAACCTGGGTTTAAGAGGATTAAACCATACATGAATGATTTTGCTTGCTATGTTACGAATAGATTTAGGAATATTTATTTACGTGACATTTAGCTTTTAAAGCTAAATTATGTTTAGCAAAAAAGGAGGCCAGCACTAAGCTCTTTAACTATTGTATCAATCCAAATTATAAAACGCTGAATAGCAGCACAGTTTTCTACAAACGGAAAAGCTCTAAACGTGGAGAGAAAACTTCGTCCTGTCCTCCACACGCCCAGCTGTTCATCGTGAAGCAATACCTCCATCTAGTGGATTACTATTGAAAACGAATCTGAAGAGGTGTTTTTTTTCCTGCGGACAATTGCACAGTTCTCATTATCAGTTGTTTGAAACAGGTTTCAGGTGATACAATATTTAGAACTCTTTCGTAAAATGTTTGAATAAAATAAGCTGTACAATAAAGGGAGAAAAAAGTAAAATGCCCTATGGAAACCTGGGGATGAGTGTACACAGACTGTAACTTCTGAAATGAGGCAGATCTGGAGTGACAAAATTGGCACAGACCCCAGTAAGTGGTGATGTTCTCATAGACTGTATATGCACTTGTTGATCAGGATGACACATCAGCTCCTCTCTAAGTCTAGATTCTCAGCCATCATAGTCCTGACAAAATGAGAGAATTGTTCCAGCAGATTTTTAATTCTCTACTATCTTTCGTTGGACATCCTCCTTGTTGATCACCCCTTCAAAAATGAATGTCAAAGGGTCAAAGGTCACAGCAGGAAACATGGCTTTTCAGAATAAAAGCCAGAAGGACGCCACACAGCACTACGGACAAGAATCAGTTAACAGTGATACGTTTGGCATCTACCTGGGAGCTAGCTCCCTCACCTGCAGGCCTGTTGCTTTTTCTTCTTCTGGATGTCGCCATGGCTCCTTTCTCTAGTTGCCTGGCAACAGGCCCTGGAAACCCAAGTGGCTGCTATTGACTTCATATGGGAAGTGACTTCCTGCTGATTCTTTTCAATTAAAGAATTTAGACCACAGTGTTTAAATAAAAGCCCTCCTGCTGACTCTGAGCTCAGAGCTGACACACAGCCCCGATTACTTCAGTATCTCTCACCAGGCTGTATCTATTAATGATGTTTCAACTCCGCCGCCGTTTCTGCCTTTTTTTGTGTACATGTATATCAGAGTTGTGGTAACATTGAGCAGACACCTTTATGCAAGGCAGCTTTTGTTCAGAACAATGAACTGCAAGAGCCAAGAAACGGTGCAAGAGTTACATACTGCAGAGCAGCGGAAACAAAGTATTGTCAATTTCTTGCATTTATAAGCAAGAAATAACATAATTAAGTAACACAAAACCACTACTTGACACAAACATTCAAACAAGACAGAGATGACCAGGAACGAAAGGAACAAGCAGAGATTGATTCCACACTGAAATGAAAAACCTTTTTGTGTGGAATCACCGTCTGCCTGTTGCGCAATAATGAAGCCTGAACAGGTGAAATCGCAGCAGGGCGTGGCTGGGAGGTTGTCAGAGAAATAGTCTCGGCTTGGTTTCCTAAGAACACCTATTAAATACAGATACTCTCTGTCTCGCCTTAGCTATTGATCCCCAAGCACACACTGGTTTCACTGACCCTTAGTACCTCTGAATTTGGACTCCTCATGTTAAAGTAGACAAGCAAGTCCAGGATTATTGCCAGTCTGGGCCCACAACATTGAGCACTGTTTATTCAGCTGGTTTGTGGGCCACACCGATGTGAGAACGTATGGAATCCAGTTCAAGCATCATCACCATTAATCCAACTAATACCTGGTGTGGCTATTGACAACATTCAGTGGTTATCTTGGGGGTACCCCTGAGGGTGTGAGACATGCCTCATTTTTTCATGTGTTCTTCATTTTACTGCAAAATTAAAATATATAATTCTAAAAAAGTGTACAATTTTACAGGGAAAATTAAAATAAATATATGATTTTATCTCTTTTACTCTGCAGTTATGGTATATCTTAGGTTTAAAGAACTGACCTGATTCAACCACTGAATTATAGGATGTGTAGCTCCCTCTAGGGGAACACTTGCTGTAACTATAGGCGTAACTTAACTGTGGCCACTCATGTGTTGAAGTAAGCTCTGTAAAGTATGTGGCTACCAGGGGAGTCGAAGGGATGCTAGGATCAGGCCAAGAGGCAGGAAAGAAAAGAAGTACTAAACACCAGGCAACAGGATGAGAAGGCCTGGAGAAAAGTGGAGGCACAGTAACACAGGACAACAGACAAAGGTGAGGATATTAAATCAAATGCAGGCAGATATTACTGTAGACAGTAAACATGCACAGTGAATGATCACACCTTATACTAATTTTCTCATTTAAATTGCATCCTGAATCACAGTTTAGGATGCGGCTTTAAAACAAACACATGCAAAGAGGATTGTGTTTAAGCCCAGGCATTCAGATTTCACAGTAGAACGGTTTGTCAGGATTTCCATTTCCTGCTGGTATACCTTTAACAGTTTCAAAAGACACAATCATTCACTCACTGGGGCAGGTTTCTCAATGTCACACTTAATATGCAGGGGGTACACAGAATAATCCAGCATACCTATGCTTCAGTAATTGCCTGCTCAGCAATGCAGGCCTAATTTAACTCCAGGCAGATCAGCCAGGCAAGCTTTTTGCCATGAGGACGTGATTCATTTTCCCTGTAGCCTGAGTTAAAAGACATCATGTAAGTATTAAACGAATAGCTGCGCACACCGTTCCTTCTAAAATGCACCATCAAAGGGGCCCGATAACAGACCTGCTTTTTCAATCTAGATCGTTTTCAGGAGAACACTGACCATCACACTGGCCCTTCAGTTTGGTCTATCACTGTGAGGTTTTGCCATGGAAACTGGAACAGGTTTCTTTAACCACTGAGACGAGGTCAGTGTGAGAAGAGTATGAAGTTGCTGGGTCTTTGAAAGGGTTTCATTATGAAGCGTTCAGCAACAACAGGTTAAAACGGGTTACAACAGTACACAGATCGGCTCTGTATAGGCTACTGCAATAATTTTTGGACCACACAGTTATTTAATTCAGCACTTCCATCATAGATTTTTCCAGGGTATTTGATACAATTGATAATTGCTAGCTCCTTCAGGCTCCAGCATTGTGCAGCTTCCCTGACTGCCACTTATATTGAATGAAGAGAGCAAATAGTGAAGTTTAGAGGAATCATTTTCCCACCTCAGCCACTTGTGGCAGTGGGTCCATAAGATGGAGGCAAATCACCTTTTCGTGTTTTGCACAAACACAGTGGACGATGCACTGCCCGCTCGCCAGTTACATACGCTGCTGAAGGCACACTGACTGAATTCCTACGTGACTCGTTATGTGTCCAGACACAAGCCGCTCAAGATGCAGTAGATAATGAAAAGCTTAATTGTCTCTGACTTCCTGCAAACAAGACTAATGGTCATAAGGAAGGAAGTTTAGGAAGGAAGGGCTCAGTCTTATTCCCAACACCTCTTACCATTAAAGACTAAACGCTGGGGAGTGTATATATTTTTAAACGTCTTGGAAGATAATTGTTTTTTTAACCACACATTGGACCATTATGATACTTAAAAATAAATTAAAGTAAAACGATGGGTTTCCTATCGTTAGGCTTGGCCAACCTTTGGGGCATCTCACTGGACGTTCTCCTCCAAAAACAGTTTTATAAGAGAACATACTGCAGTGCTAGAGGACCCAGGCAGAGGAAAACTACATTACCCAAACGCCCCTACAAACGGAAGTAAACCTCAGTCATTGCCCTCTGTGCGGCTTGGGACACGTAGTTCTTCCATCGACGGCCTTCCGTTTTTAGTAGGTGATGCCAAACTACTGATCCCAGACTGCAGTTCAGTCATTGTTTTTCTTTCCTTTGTTAACCTTCGCCGATAGAGAAAGAGCGAAGTATTGCGAGATAAGTTTTTTTTCCCCGTTGTATGTGTGTGAAAGTTACTGTACTTGTCTGAGCATTTGTTAGTTTCGGATCGGCGGCCACGCCAACTCGATGGCGGAGAGCGGCGCCGGTGCAGCGAGCCTGCCGCCTGGAGACCCGCAGCTCATAAACCAGATTGTGGAGCACTTGAAGAACCGAGGCCTGTTCGACGAGTTCCGCAGAGACTGCCTGGCAGACGTGGACACGAAGGTGGGCTCGGATTTGTCTAAAGTTTGATTTACTTCACGGCCTGTTTACTGCCGACTCGCAGCCTGCTTTGAGTAAAGTGAAAATCCTCGACTTTCGTTTTTGTGGTTTTCGACTTCGCAGATCCGGCGGTATCAGTGAATAGAGCCTGCAGATAGCGGTTATTGAGAATTAATTGAGCTGATGCCTATATTCTGACGCTTTTTACGTTAAAAAGCGGCCAGCAAAGTGTAAAACGCTTTCAGCACGACGGAGGCCAAAATCAGTCTTGAGCGGGATACAAAACAAATGCTAAACGAAAGGAAATTCGCAGTGCATTGTAGGTCCCAGGAATTATTGCAACACAAGAATTAACAGAAACTTTCGGGCGACTTTAAACTTTATCGGTTTCATATTAGGTGCCTGTGATTCAAAGGAGGAATGGCGGTGGAAACCGAGAAATTGACCTGTTGTGTGTGTTTTTAACCCCTGTGCCTCTAGCCGGCCTATCAGAACCTGCGGCAGAAGGTGGACAACTTCGTAGCCAATCACTTGAACAGCCAGGAGTGGAATCCGGCCATCAACAAGAACCAAGTGCGCAATGGCCTGAGACAGAGTGTGGTCCAGTGAGTTCCTTCCTCCAGTAACCCCAGCCTGTGTGGTGTGCGGGGCGATTTTCCAGTTGCTCGTTCCCAAAGCTCATGTGGCAAGAGACTGGGAAAGATAAGTGAGAAGATGTCATGTTTTTCACTTCAGTGTAAAGGTCAGCTAGCGACCATTCATTAGGGGTGAGGGAGGAGAAGAAAGCAATTTTGCAGAGGAGCAGTGGGTGTATCCCGGCTGATGATCCGCGTCTGGGTTAAATGTAGAACGGATCTTGTGAAGTGGGTTTCAAAACAGTGAGTTGGCGTCACTTTTTTTTTTTCCTTTGAGTTCAGATTTTATTCTCAGTTCAGTTCGTAGGGGGGGAAAAGGCTTTCAAAGTTATGTCCTCAGCCTCCGCTCAGTTCAGAATTGGTAGTAGCAAGAGCAGAGGACACAAGTGGAATCTGCTGGGAGGTGCATTTAAAACCAGCAACAGGATGCACTTCTTTACCCAAAGGGTGGTGGGAGTGTGGAACGGGCTACTCAGACATGTTGTTGAAGCCAATTCCTTGGTTTCTTTGCAGAAACTGCTGGAATAGATGCCTGGATCAATTAGGTACTATCAACCAAAAGAACTAGGATGGCCAATAGGCCACCTCTTGTTTGTAACTGTTCTCACGTTCAGGAGGACACTGCAGAATGAAACTGCTCTTTCACTTCCTCTTTCTACCATCCGAGCAAGAATTGCCTCCTGTGAGAGCTGTGTGCTGCTTTAAGGATCTGATCATGTTACATTCTCCAGCTCAATATCGTAACAAAAAAATATTTTTGTAATAAAAATGCAATCATTCATCATCAGACTGGAAATATTTCAAACCCTTATGGAATACAAGCTACACCCTTCTGTGGCCCAACATATTATTCTGTGGGGGTTCCTAATAGTCAGTGTAGAGGTATAATTAAGAATTGTCTTGGTAAGAAATTTAATTAAGCAGTTTATCCTCTCTTCCTTTCTTCAGTTAGCACCTTTTAATTGACAAAACTGCAATCATTTTATGTCTGTTAAGGTATTCCCTTTTTTCTTTTTAAAGAAAAAAACGTTAACAAAAAAAACACAGTTTTGGCTCACAGTAGCCAGAAGCAGTACTGTTCTGTATTTCAGTTAGGTCTGTCAATGTACTGCATTGTGCAGTATAATCGTTGATTATTCGACGACCGGTAATCTGGCTTCTTGTATTTTCTGGCTGTCATGGCTGACCTGGAGAGAGTGGCGTGTAATTTTGCTGTTTGCTGGAAATCCGCGCTGAAGGCAGTGTCAGGCGAGCGATGTGGCACCACGTTGGGCTGTGCTAGCGAGCAGTGCACGGGCTTTATGTAACAATCTGAACCACAAACACGTGATTCCCTCGCCTGGTCCGCTGTTTTGGGAAGTAACTCCAGCAGCAGACCAAATAAATTGCATTAATGCTGACCTTATTTCACAATCATTATATTTCCAGACTTGCACCTTACTTTAAAGTAAATTGCAGCATGTGAAACAATCATTTCTTTCTCACTATAACCAAGCTAAATATACTGTGCTTTGCATTAGACAAGCTGAAGTAATGCATACTGTACAGTGCTGTTTTTGCAGTACTGTACTTTTTGTGTGTACTCTTATTTTCATAGTTCAGGTGGGTAGCTGCGTCAGCATGCGCAGGTTGCAAAGGAACAAGTAATAGGTTTATTCCATGCTGAAAAGAGAAGAAAGGAAACACAACGTTTCGGCTGTGGAACCTTCTTCGGGTGTGTCGGCCTTCTTCACACTCCCTGCTTTATTCCTAACATTTGTCTACAGTTAAATTCAAAAGACTAAAAAAAACATGCACAGCACCCCAAAGCACAGTGTTCTTAAAGAAAGTGCAAAGATAATCTCCTAAAAAAAAAATGACCCGATTATCCGTCATTTTTGAAAATCCTGTGACCCCGTCCCTCTTTGGGGGAGGGGGAATCAGATAATCGATGGTCTGCTGCACTTCTGGAGTGCCCTAGTATTAGGTTGGGGGGGGGGGGTCTGAATTGGCAGGCTGCGGCCGTCTCTTCCCACGAGCCCACTCGGTCCACGTCCGCGCTTACTAGCGCCCCCGCCTTGGCCGTGCGAGCCTGTGCGTGGGTGTGTGAGCGCCCGCATCCCAGCGACGGCACCCTGCTGCGCTCCAGCACGTGGCAGAGGATCGCTCTGCCCCCGCGCTAATCCGGCCTGACAGCCTGAGAGACCCGCTTGTGTTCTGAGCTCTGAACTCACTAATTGCCGCAGCAATTGATCAATAATACAGTACGTGTCTGTGTTCGGAGCAGGTCAGGCATGCTGGAGGCTGGCGTGGACAGAATCATTACTCAGGTGGTGGATCCCAAACTGAACCACATTTTCAGGCCTCACATAGAGAACGCCATTCATGATTTTCTGGCTGCCGAGAAGAAGGAGGAAGGCATGCCAAGTGCGCATCCTGAGCCAGAACAGCAGGAAGCACCCACTTCCACACCGAAAACGCCATGAGGTCAGGCAGCCCTGGGGTGTAGCTCTGGAAGCCTTTTGGGGGGGCGGGGGAGGAAGGAAGAGTTGAGAATGGAGTACCGAGTTTAGTTTTAAACCATTGAAAGCCCCCGAGACCAAAAGAGCTAGGAGGCCAAAAGGCCACCTCTTGTTTGCAAAGGTTCTCGTGTTCAGGAGGGCACTGAACTCGGGTCTCTCCGTTTGATGCTTTATATTTAAATGTGTGGTGAAGTGAAAAATAAATTCCTTCATCTTGTTTTAGTTACTTCATGTTAATTTGTCTAGCACAGCTTGTAGGTTTCTTGGAAGTGTTACCGACCCTTCTTAGCTAACGGGGGCGCGAGTGGCCTGTAGCTGCTACAGAGCTATGCAGGTCCACAGCACTCTTTAATAAGAGAGTGTTGTTGAGCTGCAAAATATTAGCTGCTGTGCATGTAGAAATAAAATAATCCACTTTGTGTATGCTTGTTTCGTTGATCAGTATTCTCTCCTTTTGATTTGATTTTGCTTTTCAGAACCCGGTGAAACGAGTAGGATTTGCTCCCTGCTGACCTTTCGCTAACGGCACGCACTGTCCGGCAGGATGGTCAAGCTGGTCGGGACAGTGTGCAGACTGCAGTGGCAGAAGCCATGACTGGATAATAGCTGCAGTATTGTAATATAACCATGGGTGAAGAAGGAACTGCCGACTTCTGGTGTAGCTGACCTGCGGAAACAGTCTCTTGACTGAAGGATTTGCTCATGATAGTGTTTGCACTATGGTAGAAGAGGTGTCTGGAGTACAGCTTTTTTGTCTTAAGACAGGGGTGTGCATGTTGCACTCATTAATTCTGATGCTATTTAACTTTTGTCATTACCAAGCACTTACTTTAACAGCTGTTAAAATGCTGCTCAAATGCTATCTTTATAGTTACTGACTTTTTCCATAGAAGCCTGTACATTGTTTTTCAGAAAACTATAGATGCCAAAACTTGAAGCACTAGCTTCATCTTGCTTAAGAAGCTGGCAGAGTTTGTTCTCTTCTTCTTTTTCTTTTGCCTTTGATATTAGGCAATGGATTGTTCTGGAGAAATGTTTTTCCAATAAAAATCTGTTTGATAAAACCCTCAGAGCTGTTTGGTGCTGAATGTCTAATGCGTTCATGAGTGTCTAGGAGAGGTTGAGAAAAGTTTTGATCCTAGTATATAAACTCCTAAGCATAGATGAGGCTTGCTCGGCAGACTTCTGCAGACCCTTTAGTGAAACAAAGAGGTGTCACAATTCGGAATGAAAAGAGAATGTATTATACAAAGAGTTGTCTGTGTCGGGAACAGGTTTCCACACTAGGTGGTTAAGGCCTAAACCTTGGTTTACTTCTGGAAATGGCTGGCCGAAGTTTTAGGTTGACTCAACTGCTAAACTACCAAACTAGCAGGACAGGCCGAATGGCTTCCTCTTGTGGTCTTTCTTCTGCTGTTATTCTGCAACAGTGTCAGTACTTTCATATATTTCAAGTAGAAAGAATTGTTTTTCAGCTGCAGAAAAGAAATGTCTGGCTATTTGACTGTATCTGAGGCTTCATCAGAGGATACTGGGATTTATAATAACAATAAACTTATATTTAGCAAGTTCAAAAGTGGCTTCTCAAAGTGCCTTTAAGAACAAAATTCACAATGAGGGGAGACAGCAGAATTACAAAGTTACAATTAGGGTTTGGAATACAGTAGAAAAGTGAAGTGGCAGATAGAACCAGTTAAATAAAAGCCCTTCTAAAGTTTTAGAGTCTAGATTTAAAAGAGCTTGGGGAAGGTGACTGATATCCTTAGGACTATAATTTGCTTGCCATTGTCCTGACTTTACAGTATATGATTTGATTTCTTAACAGGAGGCTGAGCTACTTTGCTCAAGGATACAGCAGCAGTGTTTCATCTGGAATTTGAACCCACAGCTTTCCATTAAACTCCATAAAGTCCATAATGCTACCCACTGTGCCACACTGCAGCCCCTCGTGTGCACATACTGTAGTTATGTAAAAGATATGTACTGTACATAAAATTAAAGTCCAAGATGGGAGGTGTACTGAGTGTGAACTAGTGTATATCTAGAGGAACATCTAAACCAAATTTGTTGCAATAAAAAAAATCACAATTTAATAATTGCTTACACTTAAATAGCGCTTTTCTGGACACTCCACTCAAAGCACTTTACAGGTAATGGGGACTCCCCTCCACCACAATGGCAGCCATAGTGCACCAGAACACTCACCACACATTAGCTATCAGTGGGGAGGAGAGCAGAGTGATGAAGCCAATTCATAGAGGGGGGGATTATTAGGAGGCCATGATTGGTAAGGGCCAATGGGAAATTTGGCCAGGACACTGGGGTTACACCCCTACTCTTCAAGAGATGGCCTGGGATTTTTAACAACCACAGAGAGTCAGGACCTCAGTTTTACATCTCATCCAAAGGACGGCCCTGTTTACAGTATAGTGTCCCCGTCACTATACTGGGGCATTAGGACCTACACAGACCGCAGGGTGAGCGCCTCCTGCTGGCCCCACTAACACCTCTTCCAGCAGCAACCTTGGTTTTTTCCAGGAGGTCTCCCATCCAGGTACTGACCAGGCTCACACCTGCTTAGCTTCAGTGGGTTGCTAGTTGTGAGTTGCAGGGTGATATGGCTGCTGGTATTTGCTGGTACAATTTGACATAGTTTGTAATTAGTTTTAAAAGTTAAGACATTATCCATCCAAATGACAGGTTTATCAAGTGTTACTTGTTCCACTTTATTTAATGTACAGCATTTGTAAATATTACTAAGTTAACAGTTCAAACTTATTTTCATTTTAGTTTAGTGGTTGACTGCTGACAATCTGCTGACTTTTACTGAAATTTAAGCAAATTAGTCATTAGAAATGAGAACGTTGGGTTCAGCTGCATATAAGATGTTGTTGGCGTAGAAGTGTATGAGAATTTCTTATTACCTGAGGAGTAGGTATATAGACAGGAGAAAAGAGTTAGAGCTCAGGACAGAACTTTGTGGAATACCCTTAGTATGAAACAAATGTCTAGTTTTATACACTGCATACAGTTTTGTAATTAATACTGAAACCAATTGATATCTAGAAGAATTATAGATGAATTTATTGATCCTGAATATCAAAAGCCTTAAAACTCTCAGCTGTACACGTCACATTTTTGTCAAGATCCATTATAATATCATTGCAATGTTTTTAGGCTACTGTAACACTCCGATGCCCATAACAAAAAACAGGACACATATCAGAAAAATACAATTACTTTCCAGAAAGAGCTTCACTACTTGGTAAGAGCAGTTAAGGTAGACTTATCATTGCTCTTGAATGAAGGCAGACATCCAACTTGCTGGGAATTAATATTTTTTAAAGGAGAGGTTGAATAAGTCTAGCAAATATCAAGCAGTATGTTTTATTACAAAATGGCTCAATACAATTATGATGAGTGGACATACTGTACCACTGTTTTACCAAGCTAAATACTTTTAATTTAGTGACTAAGCATACTGGAAAACTGAAATGACTCCTGAGCTTTATCAGACTCAACTCAACTTCATTGCATCATTGTTAAGGATGGGACTATCAAACACAAAGATAGAAGTAATGAGATGTATGTTGATCAAATTAGATTTCTATGCATCAGAAAGATATAAATGATTGAAACTGGTAAATAATTGGGTAGTGACCTGCTCTCCATGAATCTAACTTTCTTACAAAATTTCTTAGGATTGTTTAAGAGGTTAGAGAATTGGTGGCTGTAATAGCTCGTTTTAGAGCGTCTAATGGCTTGTGTGCGTTTATTTTTAGTCTGAAGGAAAGCCAACCAGTGAAATTCTTACAAGCTTTTACCATTGGCCAAGATAGATTCTTTTGCTTAATTAAAGTTGACAGCTCAGGGCTAAACCACTAGCTGTTGCGATTTTTAACTCTAAACCTCATAATTGGTGCATGCCTGTTGACAATATTACTAAAACAATCTTTTAAAAAGATCCAAGCGTCTGATGGGATGAGAGAAATTGTGCCCTGGTTTATTTAAAGGCAGATCGTGTAGAAATGCTAGTTCATTAAAATTCTTAAAACTTCTTTTAGATCAAATCAGAGGTGTGTTTAAAACCACATGCTAGGAAACAATGATTACGAAAATCCTTATGGTGGTCAAATGGTTGTTGGCAGGGGTTTTTGTGATTATGAAGTCATATACACGTCATGTCATGTTGACTTATTCGGTGCAGTGGAGTCAATTCTTATAAGTTTGGTTATAATTGGCTACAGGTTTAAGGAATCAAATTGTCTTTTAAAAATCTGGAATGGTTTTTAACAAAATCCATTTAAAATCTCTAAATTTTAAAAATAACAAGCAGATCTTTTTAACCACGTCTCCAAACGCATTTAGGAAGGAGATTGCTTATGTCTTCAATGAAGAAAACCTAGGCTTTTACAATTATGGAAAGCATTATAAGACAGTGATGTTCCAGCTGTAACCTTTAGTACTCAGAGGACATGGGTGAGCATAAATATTGTCAGAATAACAAAAATAACCAAACATCAGGTGAGGGTCATGCTGACAGAGCTAGTATGTTTTCCAGCATTGCAAACAGGTTTATCATCTGAAGGCTACTGAATAATGATTTGGAACAGTTTTGCAGCAGACATGAACTGAAATCATTCCTTCTGAGCAGTAGGTTGCTTAAATGCCTAAAAATAAAGTTAGAGTCAGCGTCACTTGAAATTTGAGATGTCTCGGCAGTTACTCCGTAAGAAATGATGGAGAGGGTACAGTGCTATGAAATATAGTCCCTGGAAAATGATTGGAAAATCATGCCAAAATAGAAGTAAAAGTAACAAAAGTAAAAGTAACTTCCCAACAACAGGGTTATCTAATAAGAAAGGAGAAAAAGGATATTCTTGTCACTCTTATGCACTCAATGTTGTTCACTATGTTACATAGTTTTTAACTATGTGAAGTTCTTACTTAGTTTCTGGAGAATTACCTTGTTATAAGTGTAGATGGAGATGGAGACTTCGACTATTAATCCAGCACAGGGCATGTCTTAAGCATGTAAGTCCCTGTCTGACACTCTGCCCCTGAACAATTCCAGAGCTTTGTGCAAAACCTAAAGGTAAATGATGCTTGGTAATTGACAAAAAAAAATAGGGTGAAAGTTGTTTCGTCTTCATCTAGACTCAAAATAGACTCTTACATCAACTGTACATTAATTTCTGCCTTGTTGCTGAAATATTTGACCTCTATCGATATACTCCCAATCCTCCCGTCTGATCCTGGATGATATCTGTACTCATCTGATTTGGTTGCAGAGTTCACTGCTGTTAAAATGCTCACATATTCACTCATTTAATTCACAATGAGGACTTCGTAAAGCATCTCTCTGAGGGTTTAGAAGATTATAAAAGAGACTCAACAATAGTTCTGAAATCAGGCAGTGGTGGAAGAGGTGGGAAACCATCTTAGTATCTTGTTAAGAACTATGAGCACAAGCACTGATTATAATTCTGATTAATTAGATTTATTATATTTCTACATTGCAATTCTCCACAGTCCTTTTCAGTAATCAAGTATTTAGCATATCTATATACAATACAGCACAACTTAAAACCTTGTATTGCTTCTTTTCCTTATGAAGGATTTGTTTGAAATTCTCCAGTTACGAAATCCCTCTGCTTTTGTTTTGGTTTTGTTTTTCTCTAAGTATCTCTAAAGCATGCCTATAAGAAGTTATAGAACCACAAGAAAGAGCTATGTTTCAATTTTTTAAGAGAATGAAACACTTTATTTCTGATTTTTTATTGTAATTTATTGCTGCTAGTTACATCATGATAATGGAGTCAGGAATGCTGCCAGACCATTTGTGCGTCACCAGTTAATTACTAAACACAGGGCCACCTGGTTAAAGAGTGTAATTCAGTCAACAACAAAGTCAGGCCTCTGGGGCAGCCAGGAGAGAGTCTGACTTCAGCATGTCCTGTATGAAGAGGGATTGCCTAAAGTACAGCCTTCCCTGAACAATATCTAGTAAACCATACCACTGACGTTGCAACAGATGATACAGACTTGTTCCATCTTGTATCTTCCCAAAGCAACCAGCATGACTCACTTCACATCCTGGATCTTGGGTATCAAGTGCATTGGTTAAGATGTAAGTTTAAAAGGATTTCACAAGAAATAACAACACCCAAAAATTAAGTGTCTATGTTCTACCCGTGTTTGCAGAGGTTTCCTCCGGGTGCTTCAGTTTCCTCCCACATTTGAAAGACTTACTGGTAACTTAACTGTTTTAAGGGAAGATCAGCTCTGATGTGTTTGTCTGTGTTTCCTCTGCAATGGACTGGTGTCCCATCCAGGGTGTAGCCTGCCTTGAGGCCATTGCGTGCCAGAGTAGGATCCGGCTCCTCTGGTGATCCTGAATTGGCTAAAGTAGTTAGAAAATGGATGGATAGAAATTACATTAAGAATGATTATGATCTAGGGTAGTAGAGGTTGATTGTGATTGAACTAGGCTGTTGTCATCCCTCCCAAATGTTCTTTGTAAACTGCATTTATTTTATTCATTGCTGACATAGATACGTAAGTGGGTCTGCCATTCAATAGTTTGTGTTATCATGAAGTGCTTCGAGAGGCTGATCATGGGGCACATTAAGGACACCATTCCAGACACACTGGACCCGTACCAATTCGCTTACTGGCCCAACAATCCACAGATGACGCAATCTCCATTGCTATGCACACTGCCCTATCCGTCTGGATAAAAAGAACACATACACAAGACTACTATTCATCAACTTCAGCTCAGCTTTTAACACTATCATTCCAGAGAAACTAGTCAAGAAACTCAGTGTGCTGAGTCTTGACACCACCCTCTGCAACTGGATTCTGGACTTCCTGACAGGCAGACCTCAGACTGTCAAGCTTTGGAAATCACACCTCTGGCACACTAACTCTGAACACTGGGGTCCCCCAGGGTTGTGTGCTTAGTCCAATGCTCTACTCCCTCTATACCTACGACTATAAGGCCAGACATAACACCAACTCCATCATCAAGTTTGCCAATGACACCTCAGTAGGTCTGATCACAGACAATGATGAGAGGGCCTACAGGGAGGAGGTCAATCTCCTTACAACATGGTGGGAGGACAACAACCTCACCCTCAATGTCAGTAAAACCAAGGAGCTGATCGTTGATTTCAGAAAACTGCAAAACGGTCATGCCCCTATCCACATCAGCGGAACTGAAGTGGAAAGGGTCAGTAACTTCAAATTCCTTGGTGTCCATATCACCAAGGACTCACAAGGTCTCACAATGCCACTTGTCTGATTAAGAAAGCACAACAGCACCTGTACTTCCTAAAATGGTTGAAGACGGCTAAGATATCTCCCCAGATCCTCACTAACTTATACAGATGCACAACAGAAACCATACTGACAGGTTGCATCATGTATGGCAACTGCAGTATTACTGACCGCAAAGCCCTACAGTAGGTGCTGAAAACAGCCCAGTCCATCACTGGGGTTGCTCTCCCATCCGTCCAGGACATTTATGACAAAGCATCTAAGCATCATCAAAGACCCCACACCCCAGCTACAGACTGTTTGACCCTCTATCATCTGGAAAACAGTACTGGAGCATTTGGGCCTGGACTACCAGACTCAGAGACAGTTTTTACCCCCGCACTATCAGACTATTAAACCCCCAGCCTCTCTCACCTATGATCTGAACCCTAATGGTGCCTTCTCTCTTTATCAAAACTCAAACACACATTGAAATGTACCTCTACCTCACATGTCAAGATGTTCACTCCCTATAATTTTGTATCCTTTATTTCATTCTATTGACATTTGATTTTGCACAACTGTTGTTGTTTTGCACATTACCTGCTACCTGTTGTTGTTTTGCACATTATCTGTTGTTGTTTGGCACATTGCCTGTTGTCTCTGTCTTTCTTTTCTTACACAATTGTAATGTTTTTTGCCATACTTACCATCTGAGAGCTAGCTAAATAGCATTTCGTTATAGCATATACCTGTGTATGAGTATAATGACAATAAACTTGAAATTGAACATATAAAAATAGTTCCCCTTTAAATATCAGGAGCAATAGAAAAAGGAAAAAGATGTTGGACTTAGAATCACCAATATGAGCTAGTAATTATGTTATTATGTTTTTATAGCAGTTGGTGAAACTTGGCCTACAGACATTGACGGATTAATCTAATTAATTAAGAATCTGTTCAACAATCAGTTGGTATTAAAGCCTGATAATTGGTTCAGCATATCTCACATGTATGCAGACTTAATTCCTCTGACATGTATTATAGTTTCAGAGTTATAGTACAGCTTAAAACCATTGTTTTGTAATTGAATTCCATTGTCTTTTGCGAAGAATCTGTATATGTCAACCCCCCCCATTTCTTGAACACATCTATATTTGAACTGTATTGAAATTGCAATTATTATTTGTTCTAATTTTCTATCATCATTTTATTCGTACTAGATTCAGAGTAATACCCATCTGTGTTGCTAGAATAATACATAACAATCTCAAGAACAGTTTTTAAAAATGTGTATTTTTGCTTTTTTTAATTGTATTTTTGGTTCTGAGAAGGGTCAGTAAGTGTCTGAAAACTATTTTTTTCATTATTTTCTGAGCCCTTGCTGGCAGAGTTATGAGGCTGAGTTTATGCCAAGATGGTTATGACTTCTGGAATGAAAACTACGTTATAAAATCAATTTTTAGCTGCCAGCTTGTAAACTGCAACTCTGACAGACAGCCTGTTCATTTCTGTCGGCCTTGTGCATCAATTACGTTTTTGGAAACGTGGAATAATATTTTGTTTTTCCACAAGCGTGTTGTATTTCTTCTCTAGCTGCTGGACACAACACAAACATGAGGTTAGCTTCGTTTACCCAAAAACAGCACAGCTAGATCCTTGATCTTTACGTAAAACTTTCCCAGAATATATGGACCTTTAATTCTGCCCCTCCCCTCCCAGAAATGTGTGAATACTTTTTTGACTGTGTGAAAAATGTGGAAAGGCCAGTTTTATGATTATTATGGCCTTATGGTATAAACTGCTGTGTTGATTCTAGTTGTTTCAGGAGGTGTAAGTTTGATTTTCATACCTGACTTATCTGACAGCTCAGTATCTCTGGGATAAAGTGAATTGCTGCTGATGAGCATCTGCAAATGAATACCATTTTGTTGATATTATGGGTATCATTTTGGAAGTCTTATTTTGTCTTATATAACTCCATAGTACAGTGCTGGAAGGCCAGTATCATGCTGAAAACATCAAGTGTTAACTTTCACTTTAACATGTTATTGGAGACAATAGTTAGAAAACAACAGAACACAAGCAGACGCAACAAGCATTTTAAAATAACATTGTCCACTTGAAGCTGCAACCTATGCTGTACTAATGAACTACATTTAGGGCAAAGTCTGTCTTTCCATCCCTTTGTTTAATACTTTATCCAATTCAGGATCACAGGGGAGCCAGCAAGTAACAGCTGGTAACAGACACAAGGCAGGACACACCATGGATGGGATACCAGTCCATCAAAGCGCACATGCACACGCACAAGCACACAAGGGCCAGTTTTCCCAGAAGCCAATTAACCTTCCTGTATGTTTTTGGCCTGTGGGAGGAAAACAATGTGAACACGGAAAGAACATACAATCTCCACACAGGTAGCACCCCTGGTAGCAGGAATTGAACACCAGGCCCCATTGTTGCAAGGCAACCACGGTACCACTGCGCCACCTATGGAAAAATAATTTTACTAAATGGCTTGGTTGCTTGTTCCTCTATGAAGCAACTAGAAAAGACATTTGAATGAATTTTTTGGACAAGTTCTCAGAATTCAAGCAGAGTTGTTGTCCTAGTGTTATTAACGGGTTAGACCTAAGCATTTTAGCTGTGTCATAACCAATTTCACAGCTCTGTAAGATAATTGTTTCCATTTTATTTGATCAAAGCACTCCGGCGTTTTCCGCAAACCTGCAGAGGTATTGCATTGCATGGATGTTATTGATTTCAAGACTCTAACATGCCTCATGCTGTTCATCCCAAAGCTCCGACACAGAATGCTGCAAAACATCTCTTTTTGTTCGGCGAGCATCCTGCTGCTTGTTGAATGACACTTGTCACAGCAGGAAAGCCGAGGCGGCCGTGGGATCTTGTATCATCTGCCACTCGTCTGCTCCTCGATCGTGTCAAGAAAGGAAGAAAGTCGAGGGAATTAATCCCATCTGTAGCCTGCAGGGCATGTCTGGCTAAGGTACTCTCACTGTCATGATGAATAGAAACGCATGTGTCTGCTCATAAATGGAAAGTGCCAAATGCAGTCTAAATCCAATAGAGAATAGAATGCATACTTAATACGTATATATTATTTTTAAATAATTGCCCTTCACACAGTCTGCCTGGATAATGGGGATTTAACATCACTTTATTAACCCTTTACAATTTCTTGCACTAGGAATTGTCTTTTCGCATACCCCAGCTTGCTCTCCATGAGACACACAGACAGGGAGAGAGCCTGGGGTCAGAGCGCAGGGTCAGCCATTGTACGGCACCCCTGGAGCAGTTGGTGTGAAGGGCCTTGCTCAGGGGCCCAATAGAGTAGGATTCCTCTTCCAGCTGCAGGATTTGAACCAGCAACCTTCCAGTCACAGGTGCAGCGCCTTAGCCACAGAGCTACCGCTAGGATGCCGATATCAATATGTGGGCTGAGAGCAGGAGCACCCTAAAATGGAGACATTTCTTTCACTTGATTTCTTAACCCGTGCCCTCACCCTTTTGTTAGTTTCGAGCTACAGTGTAGGTAGATCTGCTCTGGGCTCGTGCAGGATTCTGTGCTACACCTTGAAAGCCTTGGAGGACGACTCAGCTCAACCTTGCAAGCAAAACTACTTCCAGCTTCAAGTAGGGAGCTGCGTCAGCATGCGTAGGCTGCAAAGGAACAGGTAAAGGTTTATTCCATGCTGATAGGAAAAGTAGAGAGACACAACATTTCAGCTGTGCAGCCTTCAGGCAATTTTCAAGTGATCTGCCACTTAACATCCTTAAGACAGGAATCTGGTCACAACTCTAACAGTTATAACCGTTTTACAGTAATTGCAGGCTTCAAATCATGTCACAGGTCAGTCTTCACGGTGCAGCCTCCTGTGTCACTGAACATACTACAGTACAGCAGTGTCACGCACAGTTCCTGTAGGGCCTTCTGGTGTTTGGCGGGACTTAAGTTGACAATTAACCTAATTATTTTCAGATTTAATCTATATAAAGGGTTTTTCTTCATATCTTTCACAGTTGATTCCTGAAAAAAAAACAGCAACCTATGATATATGTTCAGGTCTGGCTAGAAATGTGAACCATTATGCTGTTAATTAAATAACTAGACCAGATCCGCAACTCAAAGGTAGAACAAACACCCCTGTGTAAGTACAAGAAGAGCACTTTAGTAAAAGAAGTGATATTTGTGCTGACATATTCTGATATAACTTGCCCATTACAGCAACATGGACATCAAAAATGCCAATGGAGAAACAGCATGGGTTTTGGGCTGGAAACTACATACAGTGCATACACTTCCATAAATCAACAGGTGGCGGTATTTCACATTCTGTAATTTAATCTCAGAGTCCTCTGTCCAGATTTTGCACCAAAGTCTCCCCTTCTTAACATGATTATCAGCAGTTTTATAAGAAAGTATGCTGTGATTTGGTTATTTATAAAGTATGCACCTTGTATGGTTCAAGTGAAGTAGTCTTATGTTATCACATTCTGCTCTTTTCTGAGCTGCTCTCTGCCTCCTCCCTTCCCCAATCCTTTTTGGTCCATCTGAGAACTTTCCATGTGCAGTTCTGAATTTGCAGCCGCTAGAACTGGCTCTCGTGTTTCCCCACATGGCCACAGCTATGTGACTCTAGTGCTCACAGCAATTGAGTGCAGCAATTAAAACGTTTTGCTGATGTTCTCCCGTCTGTGGAACATGATCCCGCAATATTAAAGTGCGAGAATTTTCAGCTGTCCAGTGTGAAATCTGGGGAGAATAAACTAGCTGCCTCAGTGTGCCGGCACTGACCTTCCCTCTCTCTCTCACTTTCCTATTACCCCCCTCTGCCCCCTTCCCCAAACTTCACCTAATGCTGTTCCCCCTGCTTCTCATGTGCCTAGGGCTCTTTGAAATTCCTCTCACCTGCATGAAAGCTGCATGAAGACCAGTAGGCCGAAAGGAAAGGCAAGCTGAGTTTTTTTACAGTATGGTTGCTTGACCAAAATCTTGGTGGATGCTGGGAACTTTAATGCACATTTTGTTTGTAGCATAATTAACAATTCCCTTATGGCATTCTGTTTGAAGCAGTCACAGGAAAAAGATTTTAGGCTTTTAGTGCGAAAGTGATAAAATATTTACCAGTGAAAGCCCGGGTCATAACCATGAAAGGGAAGCTGTGACTACAATTGTTAAGTTTAGAAATATTTTAAATTGCTTCAAAGCCTAACCCCTTGTCTTTTGAAAGCAGTAATGTAACACCAAGTGTTGGTTGGGAGTGAAGGGGGGGGACAGATTTTTCCTGAATGCAAAGAGCAATTGACTGCCTTAATCTTTCAGTGCAGCCCAAGGCGCTCTCCCTGGCTCGTTTTATTTTACATTTCTCGAGCTCCTTCCGCTCAGAAACAGCTGCGCCTCTCAGAGGTACAGTGTGAGAGATTACTGTGCCTCATAGCTGGCTCTCCAGGGGACACGTCACACGCTGTATCCTTCAAGCCGCTGCTCCTTCATCGCCTGTCTGTCCCTCGGCGACTCTTGGTTTAGGGTTTAGGAAGGTCACAGAAAAGTGAAGGACAGCCCAGCCTCAGCTGCTACACCATCGCAAGTTGGCAGCCTTGATTTGACTTTTTACAACATTTTATGATTGGCTTCCAATTACAGTTACTCAAAGTAAAGCAAACAAAGAGATACAAACTGTTTCACACTGCATAAACTGCTGAATAACATTTGACTACATACACCTTCAATTCATATTACACTGGAGCCCTGGACACAAGAGCACATGTAAAAATCCAGACTGGAGCAGTTGTGTACGCATCACTGGCCTCATGTATCCTGTAGGAGCTAAACCAGACTCTCTCACAGATGGCCAATGTATATTTTTTTTTATCAGACTGGCGCTGTTCTGTGTCTCCAAGTGGCCATTTTATGCTGACGGGTTCTGTAACAACAAATTATGGAAGTTCAGGGCTCACACCTCACTTCTTAGTAGGGAAAAAAAAGAATTAAAACATGGACTCTGAGGTCCATCTAATACGCTAGTGTCTGAAGTTAGTTCATTTAATAGTTTCACCTGCATAAGTCAGAAAAGTGGGATTACATCAGTCCTCCGAATTCTCCACAAATTCAGTTTTTGACTTTCCATCTGTCCACTCCCGGGGGCAGGAATGAAAAAAGATTCCGCAGTGCGACGTTTTCATGAAGAAGTCACCGGGTGCGCTAACTGTAAACGTGACAAAGAACAGAAACTCTTGTGACGCGAAAGCGGAAATTGTGGCAACGCAGCCCGGCCATTCAGCCTGAGCATGAGAACTGCGTGGGACAGGTCGTCACGGCGGATGGCGCTGGGTTGTCATTTCAGTTGAATTCCAGATCTGATTTGTGACTGCCCACCCAATTCGTCTGTGTCTGCAGTTCTGGACTGCTCTTGGGTCAGTCACTTCAGATGTCCTTCGACAGAGAGCGGGATTATCAGGCTCTGTCACAGCTTTGACAGGAAAGAAAGATGTGGACACAAATAACAAAAGCCCTTTTTGACTGTCAGGACATGCTCCTTTCATAAGCACTTTCAACTTCAAAAATGTTTTTTCTAGGAAAAATGGAAGGAACTCCCTATCTATGCAAATCCCACATATTTTTTAATGCCTCAAGAAATACCCTTATGCAAATATGTACAAGATCTTTGACAACACTAACAAGAGAAGTTTATCATCTCCCCTTGGCTATCTATAAAACCTGTTCTTAAGGATTTGTTATTGCATAATTTCGGATCGTGTCTGCCCTTAACTGGAGATTAATAGTTATACAGTGCACTCTGAAACTACCAGTCCCTTTTTCAAAGAATTGGAAGTAACATGTTGAGGCACAGGGGGGATGTGCACATACTGTAGCTTGGTTTCAGCAGCAGCCCATTTTTCTCCAAAGTTCTTGTGTAATGAAAACCACCACTATAAAATTAAAGATGTCAAAAACACCTTCCGATTTATTTGCCCTACATCCTGTTAACACACATGCTCTGCCAACACGTTGTCAAAAATTCTTATCCTTTTAAACATGTTACAAGACACATGCTCTTTTTAGCCTGGCCGTAATATCTCCTCGATCACCAATAAGAACACTGGAACATGAGAAGAAGTCATTCTAGCCCATTGTGTAGTTAGAAGGTAATTGAGTCAAGGATCACATTCAGACAGTTCTCGAATGATATTTGGTTCAACAAAATAACTGGGTACCCTGCTCCAGACTCCCACAACTTTTTGTCTAAAGACGTGTCTCCTGTTGTTGGTTTTAAATGTACTTTGACATAGATTAAACTTATGACCTCTGGTTTGCTTTTCATTGTTGATTTTGAAGAAGTCTATGCCTTTTGTCAGTGCCTTTGCAGAATTTTCTATCTCGAATCAGGTCCCCTCTTAATCGTCCCTGTTCAAGATTAAAAAGTTTCTGTCCTATTAACCTGTCAGTAATGGAAATCCCTTTAAACCTGGAAAGGTGTCTGGTTGCTCTTCTCTAGACTGACTGATGCAAGGAATATATTTTGCATGTGGTACAACAGTCTTCTACCCTGGGGCACAAGGATTCATTACAGACTCTTCCAAAAGCTAATTCCTTTAATCACAAAGTGATTTCTTTAATACTTCTAAACAGTTTAATTACAAGGCTGTAAAGGTGGCAACCACAGTCCTACAATTTTTGTTCACTTTATTCATTCAAGGATCTACTCTTGTTGATACCCAGGCAGAACTAACGTTCACAATTGAACACAATTTTATTAAGACAGCTGCCCTTCAGCCTTGCATACATTCGTCTCTCCTGCAGCAGGTCAGTTACTTTTCTCTGGGTTTCTTCTGTCCAGCTTGATTTGACCTGAACTGAACTGAATACAATACTCCAGATTCCAATAACAGTAACAATCACATTACGTGATACCTTTGTTCAATAAAAGCCACATTCAGTTTTAAAACATCCTATGCACAGTTGTTGCATACCTGAAATTTAGCGTATAACATCATTGTAAACTTAGAACAGAAAATGGATGTTTGCCTTTTCTATTCTTACAGTACATGCAATGTGCACACACAAAAAATATCCAACAACTGCGAACTGAATGAAACCACCAGGGGGCGTTATAATTCTAATAAATACCCACTGTTTTCCTTACAGACCAGCAGTGTCCAGAGAAAAATATTTGTTTATCTTTATAAGATTCTACATTCTTTCCTTGAAGTATTCTTTTTTTAATAAAAGAATGCTTAGGAAACATGAACCCAATAGAAAAAGAAACTCACTGCAATAAACAACAAGATAAGACAAAGAAAAAATATGTCCACTACTTTTAATTATGCTGGAGATGAGTCACTCAGCCTCAAAAGACCTAAGCAGATGAGGTTCTAGGTTCCAGCCTCTATTGTACCTCCTGTCTTGATTTTCAGCACAGTTCACTTTATAGTCTTTGTATACATCCATTCATTGTCTTACTCCTTTATCCAGTACAGGGTAGCAGTGGTTAGCATTGCTGCCTCACAGAGCTGGGGTCCTAGGGTTAATTCCTGGGGTGCTATCTACATGGAGTTTGTATGTTCTCCCTGTGTTTGAGTGGGTTTCCTCCAGATGCTCCGGTTTCCTCTCACAGTCCAAAGACATGCTGCTAGGTTAATTGGCTTCTGGGAAATTTGGCCCTGGTGTGAGTGTGTGCATGTTTGTGCCAATGTGTGCCCTGCAATGGACTGGCATCCCATCCAGGGTATAACTTGCCTTGCACCCACTGTTTGATGGGATTGGCTCTGGCTCCCCTGAGGCCCTGTATTGTATAAAGCAGTTAGAAAGTAGATGGGTGGATGAACCTGTTAGCAGGCTTCCCAAATACGAGGATAAAACAATGAAAGACAATTCCTTTGCAAAGTCTCAATGTTAAGCATCTGTTTAATTGTGCCAAGTATTTTGTTTCCCTGCTTTAGTTGTGGATTCATTACACACAGCAGTGTGTCTTGTGGGCTGCGATGCTTGAGCGTCTGTATTTTGAGCTGGAGAGCTCAAAAACACTTGCCACCACAATCTGTTTATTTTACTGATTTCAAGGGCGAGTTTCGGCCTAAGAAGCATTACATACTGTTCATTTTGTACAAAATGAGTCAGAGCCCGTTTGAGGAAAATGCTTTTGAGAAGGTTTAACCTCGGAATGAAATAAGCCATATGGTTCTCTGTGAGACATTATGTCAGAACCGGTTACTTACCCCTCTTTCAGCTGCAACCTGAACAGTATCAGGCAGGTGTTAGGTCAGTGATTCCAGGAGCTGAAAAAAATGGAAGTTGATCTTCTCTGGAAGGAGTCGCTACAATCAGGCATGTGGCACTTACTCGTGCTTGTCACCCCATAGATGGGGACTAAGCCAAGAGTGGTTCCACATTGTTAAGCAATGCAGGTCTACAGATATGTTGAGGAACTACATAGGAACAGTACGTCATAACTTTTCCTATGTTCTTGTTCCAAATTCCTAAGAAAGCTCAGGATTGGAAGAATTGAGCTTGGCTGTGAGTTTTTACTTGGAGAAAGGACCAGGCTGTGTTAGGTCCAACTGATCGTGGAGATCTTCATCGTTTTGGTAGCTGCGTGTACAATGGAAAGGCCCTAAACTGGTTGAGGCCTGAGCAGTGGACCCCATTGACTGGAGTATCTACTGGTAGATGTCACAGTTGCCACTCTGAAATAAACTTCTCAGCTCCTCTCCGAAGTGCCGTGCAAAGTCAGAAGTACAGTATATGAATCCGCGATCTTGTCCAAGCAAACGGAGCAAAACCGCAGTTCCTCCAATGAAGACTAGGATCGCAATATCCCAGGAAAACCATACACTGCCACAGCAACATCAATAAAGACAACAGGGAAGTCAAACCAGCAATCAATACAGAAACGACACAGTTCACATAAGTGGAGTTTTGATTAATTACGTGCAAGGCAGCTCCCGTTGATTTCTAAGCTGAGGGTGTGTTAGCTTGTAGCACTCTCTTCATGTATGAGCTGTACTAGTTAGCATTCTAACTCTGAAGATCAGGTAGCCCTAAACTAGCTCACAGTCACCACTGGAGGTGACCACTATTAGGATGCCTAATAGTTTTCTGCTTGTATTTAATCTGCCCTAAACCGGTGCAGAGCTATCCTATAAATGTTCAGTGTAAACTGGTTTTGGCCTGCAGTCTCCACTAGGACTGAAGAGTAAGTGAAAACATGGATACTGTCTTCAATCTGTGGTTGTTTCTGGGCTTTAAGGTAAGGTACTGTGGATTAATTGTTGAGATGATGGATGTTTCCCGAGTTGCAGAATGTTAGTCGTTCATTCATTCCTCATCTCCCTATCCTTTGGCCCCACGAACACTGAGTGACATGGCCGATGGATTTAGGAATTCCCGGTGAGTGAGAGGCAAAGTGGAGAATGACAATTACCTGTTGTGCCCCCTCCAGCAGTCATCACTCACCCTGCTAAGCATTTAAAATGCAGGAACATGCAGAGACAGGTATTCAGGAAAACTGGCAAGGGCTCAGAGGAACACAGGTGTTAAAAGAAAGTAGAAGGATTGGGCAATAAGAGGCTCAGAGTGTTGGATTACAGGTAAAAAAAAAAACTACATTCCCTCAGGTGCTCAGAGGCACGAGACTCAAGTGCCTTTATCCGTGATCAATCTCGCACACTAACACACTCGCACACGTGCAGGACAACATGTGTTTGAACGCATGTCACTAATAACCCTGAAAAGAAAAAACTGTTTACCAGACTTTTATGATGAATAACCTGAGATATTACAAATAAGTGCGAGATTTCAGAAATATTTGTGTAGAAAAAGTGAGACCACTGAGGACCACATACAGTTGGCATGAACATCCTTAAACAAACATGTTACAAGCCATAATAAACAGCGTATTGCCCTTTGACTCTAAGAAAGCCATCAAGCAGCCTTTTTGAAGAATCCCAATGACCTACTCTTTACTACATGGTTGAGTAAGTTTGTTTTTTACTCTACTTCCAATAGACCATTGTGCAAAGAAGTGTCTCCTGTTGTCAGTTCCAAACACAGTTGAATTTAGCATCCACAAAGTAGCTATTATTTGAGTCGACTTGGTCAGTTGCTGTCAGGACTTTGAGGAGCTGAACCAAAACTCCACAAAGTCTTCTGTGTTCAAGTGCTAAAAAGAGCAGAGTTCTCTCTAGCTTTGCCATACATAACATGCTTTTTTATTCAGGTGTTGAAAGCTAATTCTCTCTGACAGGGAGGATAAGGTGATGAAACAGAAGTATTTGCCTGTATAAATGAAACTCTGAATTAAATTTAGTTTTGAAATAGCTATATCGGAACAGATGTGAACGCACTTCAAGGGTTTGGATCCAGTGCCTAAAACCAAATTTTAATTGTAATGCATCTGCATAAATATTAGTTCTTACAGTTATGTTGCACTCTAATAAACCTCTTACTTAGGGGCCAGCGATTGCAGGGGAGGAAGGACAAAGCTTAAACTATTCCAGATCAATGTAAACTTTTACAGTAAAATAGTAGCAGATACTTTTCCATTTTTTTTTCATTTTAAGGACTCTTGAGAAAAAAAAACTCAAGATATGCGGTCTCTTAAAAGATATAATTTTATCTCACCAGCAAGGTTTCTTATACATCATTTATCATAATTATATGCATATTTTGGCAAATTGCAAATGAAATGCAGCTGGAGAGACTGAAGCTGTAATGTTTGCCAGCTTGTTTAGTTTTGTGTTTTTTTTAATGTATGAATCTTTTACAGAAATCAGATGTCCCTGTCTTCCTGTTTGAACACATTAGTTACTTAAGGGGTCTCAGCACAATAGACTGTGCTTTCTGGAGAAGATAAATTTGGTAAAAATAGGTGTCTGAGAGTGAAACACGAGAGTGCTTCAGAAGAGATGTTGTGTGTTACATCATTTACTGTGAGAGCAAGTTTCTGGAGTCGTAACTCACTTTCAGAGCCAGCTATTATGGTTTGTGTGAATGTTTGGGACTCCGGACCATTGAGAAGCTGCCCTTTGCTTTTCTGTCTTGGTTTGTTTTGCTTCTCTGCAAAAGCAGAAGAGGGAGAGGAGGGGGGAGTGGGGCCAGGAGCTGGAGGGAGACACACGGGCCGATCTGTTTTGATTCCAGCGCCGATATAAGGCGTGCAGGTGCCCCACTAGCCCTGCACTGTGGTCGTGAGTCAGAGGCGGAGAGCCCACACTTCTCTTCTGCTTTCCTGATGAACATGTCAAGTGGCGCTGCAGAGACGACGTCTGGTGCGCAGCGCAGTCTGTTGCGTGATGTAGCGTCTTCCATGTGGTTTGAGGCCCTGGCGCCAAAGCTCAACATCGGTTTTCTATTCCCTGGCCTCTCCTTTTCACTTAGGGGATAAATCAATTCACATTTATTGCGTGAACCGAATTGCCACATAGATGGACAGAAATCTCTTAAATATGACATTAAAACTCAAAAGCAAAAAAAAAAGCTCTTTCTGTTATCTGTCAAAAATCAAAGCTAATTTTCAGGAAATTGCATTCTAAATTATTCCCATAACTGGTATTAAACATGGAACAGCTTGTTTCTTACATGCTTAAGTAACCTCAGATCTCCTTTGATTTGTGAGGGTAAAAACATCAGGTGTGTTCTTTCTTCTGCTTCACAGCTAAAAAAGAAATGGTATAACTTATTGATAACAAATTTAGGTACAGTTCTGAATTATCATTCCCCCTTGTTAATAATTGTGTTTTCAACACGCAGTAGTTTTTTTCATGATAAGATTGCATACAGTAAATTGCTATTTCAAAGCTCTGACTGTTTCAAAAAGTGAGAAAGCAGGACCATCCAAAGATAAATCTAATTCTGGTTCTCAAAGATTTAAGCAAAGTAAATGGCCATCAGCAGCTTTTTTGGTCTCATTTGGGCTTATTAAGGCTCATTTCCCTGCTGTTACAAACACCATAACTCTAAATGGTTAGAGTTAAAGCCCATTTCTATGCTTAAAACACAAATATATCAAGCTGATGAAAGACCTGTATGTGGTTGTTGACTTTGATTTTCTATACACATAACAGATTAAGAAATCTCTTTAGGTTCTGTTCCCTCACAGTGTGAAGCTTTCAGAGCAAACAAATAATTCATGTGTCTCATAACAGACAGACAAAGAGAGACTATGCACTCAATGATCAGAATTAGAAGCCTTTCAGTGGTTCAGCCAGCCAGTGAGAAATGAAGCAAAGAGCTTATTAAAGTTTATTTATATTCATACCCATGGCAGATAGATTTCAGTATATGACATTGCAAAAAGCTATGATTTGTATTCACATTTTATTTATTATTCATAACAAATTTGCCTTAGAATCACAACTAGCAATCACGATTAGTTCATATTCTCAGAGCCTTCTTCAAACTGTGGGGTACATCAGTCCTCAGCCACAATTCATCTCAGCTCAGTACAGCTTTCCTTTTTTTGCTGAGAAAACCCATACTATGCGGTCCCCCTTAAATCCCTCAATGGAACAATACCACAATTACCATAAGAGCTCTCTTAACACAAAACAAATAGGAAAGTGGTAAATGCACAGCATAAAAAGATAATTTTAGCCATGCTTCTGGAGTTACACTATTGAGAACAGAATCTGCGTCCTATCTACACACTTGTTTATCCTTGAGAATATCCTTCAGAACCACAATGGCTCATTCTCACCTCTTTGTTGTGCACAAACTACAGAAAGCCATGCAAATCCCACAGTTAAGTATGCACACTCCAGCTTCCGAAGATCATTCCCACTACACGCGCAGAGAGAACAGATATGATCTTATGTAGCATCTGAACTGAGTCTTGGGTCCAAATTAGCCCTGACTGAGCTCAGCACTCAGGGATGGACCAGTGAGCATGAGGAATGCTGAAGCCACAGAATGCTTTAGCATTTATCCACCCAACCAAATCATCTTCAGTTGTTCTTCAGTTGAAAAAAGTGCTTGGAATGAATATCGAAAAGTTTCCCGTTTCTTCACTGCTCAGAATAGTCTTTAAGAAGCTTGTTGCCTTCACCCGCCCTTAAAACAACTTCAAGGATTTGTATCTTCATTGTTTACTTTGCCATTAACCTTCATGTGACTAAACGGGAGAAGCAGGCTGGCTCTCCAGCAGGATTAAAAATATTAAAAGCAGTGTTCGGTTTCCCTAAATGTTGAGGCTAGATGGAAGAAGCACATCTTCACATCCTCAAAAAATAGGTTTAAAGGGGAAGCCGTTCAGACAAAAGCAGGTTATGGACCAAGTCAGGTTGGGAAGGTTTGTACATCAGGGTTGGTCTAACCTTAGAAAAAAGGGGGCTGTGGCAGGGGCTTCATGTGTGTAGGTTCTCCATGCAGTGCTACCAGATCAAGGGAGACCTGCTGCAGTTACTTTTAAAAAAACGAGCAGAAGGTCTGGAACTATATTTTTCTGAGCTTAAACAATTGTAAAAGTGCCCTTGCATTTTTTAGAAAGAGTTTTTTTACAGTTTCACACAGGAACACAATCATGCATTAAAGAGCATTAAAGAGCAAGGCTTTCTTAAGTCCCATGCATTGTACAAGATGGGACAGGGGGTTCGAGGGGAAGGGAATATTTTAATGAGGGAGAAGAGGGTGATGTCTGTTGTGTTTAACTCATGGTATGGACACCCTTACACTGTCCCTGCTGTTTGTCTGTCTATCTGGAAAGCACCATCAGGCTAATGGAGAGGTGGTACCATGAAGGAAGGAACCTGGTGTCCTCGATTTCACCTGTGAAGTGATTTACAGTCTTCGGTCCTCAACAGCTCATCTGTTGTTGCTTCAGACTGGAACTGGCCTGACACTGAGTCACACTGTGTTCTTCTGGATGAATTCCCCGAGCAGCTGGTGCTGTAAAACCACATCCTTCCCATTGAAGTGTAGCACTGATGGCAGTCTGATATACCTGAGTCCTTTCATCTCCGGACACACCCATGAAGATCAAGAAGCTCAGGTGCAGATGTTGTTTCTGTACTCTACCTCCAGTGTAATAGTGCCTCTATGTGTTTTTGTGCCCTTACAAAAAGGTACCGTGATATACCAAAGTGAGAGCACAGCAAAGTTTGGTATTAAATAATTAAAACATGGTTAGGCACAACATGTGCAGACAAAATAAATCCATGACTTTGAAAACACAACAGCAAACTTTCAAAGAGGAGTTCGTTTCCATTCACTGTGAGCGATTGGCTAGCAGCACTGCTTAAATCAATCAATCTGAACTCATTTAAGTTCATTGCTGATTTAAATGCTGAGGTTGAGATTTGTGTGCCCCAGCGTGCTTTAACAAGGTGCGCTTCCGATATAAAAAGCAGACGCCACCAAAAAGCTTAGAAAGCCCAGCTTTTCAAAAATACATTTACAAAAATGTACGAGAGAAAAAAAAAAAGACCGCCCTCTCACATTGAAACCCCAGCGTGACCACTACAGCACATAAAAAGCATCTTCAAAGCTTCCTGCAGTTTGGATTGAATACCATTCCAAAGTGAGGAATCCACACTTACCACACACAGGCTGGAGTCTCTCAAACACCAAAACCTCAGGGTCTGTAGGACAACCAGTTCCAGAGTGAAACCATCTTCATTTAAAAAAAAAAAACATCTGTTTGAATATGTTATATAATTGCTTACTCTGGATCTTGTCCTCTTTGCGGAATCCCAGAATAGAGTCTCTCAGGTGCAGGTCTCTTCTCCACACTGGCTGATTAAAGGACTGAAATACAAACGTCGATTTAATGTTGTCCTTTGCTCTGCGGTAGCAAGCATATTTTTATAAGCAATACAAGGCTGTTTCTAAAGGTTTCAAATCAAGTATAAACTATTCTACATCTTTTGAAGTATAAAATGGCATTTGTGTTATTTTTACCTTTTTCTTTAAAAAACAAATAATGCAGTACTTTCAGTACATTTATATCTTAATCCATCGCTCCATAATACAAAACAAGCTTTGAAGTTTAAACCCAGGCCATGTACAGGTATATCAATTTCTGCACACACAACAGGGACATTAGGCAGGGACGCTACAGTACATATTAGTGAAGAGGCTAAGTTCCCTTGGAAATCAACTGCTTCCAAAGCAAGTTCAAAACAGACGTTTGTCGAAATGAGACGTAGAATATCTTTGAGAACATTTACTGTACGTACTTAGGAAAGACTGAAGCAGTCTTTGCATTGAAGGAGAACACCTGTTGTTCTTTCAGGGGTTCGCAGTGCTGGGATTTCTCTGTTACTAGGCTTGTAGCCAAAATAGCATTAACAAACATTTTTCTTGTGCTGTTATATTTAAGTGCATATACTTAGACTTTTCCCCTGATTTTTATTATACTGACCTGCCAAGGAGTATGGGCCCTGACGTTAGTTAACAGATTAAGATGTGATCTTATTCACTGCATTTTTTTTCCCTTTCCACCCCCTTCAATTGAAGTACCTCCTTCTACAGTAAGTCTCTTTTCTTGTCTTCTTTGTTCATACTTTCTTAACTGGTTTTCTGAGGACAAATTGTGTGTTTACCACTGGTATACCATTTGTGTTTCTACTGTCATTCCACTGAAATTACACAGCAGCTGCATAAACACTATTACAAGTGAACTTAAAAGTGTAACTGGAAAAATGGATTACCTAACTTTGTGGTTATTCATTTAATTAAAAAATGGCACATTTAATTATATGTAACATATGATATAGCTGCTCTCCTAGTCAGTGTGTATGCTGCCTTGTGCCTGTTGTGCTTGCCGTAATAGTCTCTGGCTCCCCTGCAGCCCTGAAATGAATGAAGTGATTAGAAAATGGATTGGTGGATATTTAATAGTATTTCATAAGAAAACTGCAGGAACAAACGAAATAAGGTTTTCTCTTGACAACAAGCAGGTCCTCTGGAATAGAAAGATGTACTTATAGCTCCTCTCAAAAGGTATAGATAGTTTGTTACTGATAACTCTGTGTGGAGCAGTGGGCCCCTGAGTCCAATTCCCGACCTGCTGTCCTATCTGTGTGGAGATTATATGTTCTCCCCATGTTTACATGGTTTTCCTTCAGGTGCTCTGGTTTCCTCCCACAGTGCAAAGTCGTACTGTGGATTAATTACCTTCTGGGAAAATTGCCTCTGGTCCAAGTTTGTGTGTTTTTGTTATGGTCTGTGATGGACTGGTGTCCTGCACAGGGTGTTATCCCACCTTGTATTCCTTGCGTGCCAGGATCGGCTTCTGTTTCCCTGCCACCCTGTATTGGATAAATCTGTTTAATTATATAAAAACTAGCTCTGAAGTCTAGTTTTGTGAGTTACTTAGAATTTTGTGGGATTAGAATGACATTCTGATGTTTTTAAAGGTTGCATATATTACCATTTTTTATGAGCGCTTTAGCTCAAAAGTCCATGTTGCTTTTGTTGGTTTCAAAAGATAAAAAAACAAGCTTTTTATCTAATCTAGACCGCATGCTATAGTCTTCTACACACCGGCGTTATGAGTCATTATCAACAGTATTTTTGTATTATCATTAATAATCCGATCTCCACAGATTTTCACGTAATTGTTTATATGGCACGGCAGTTCAATCAAAAGCTATTTTGAGAGGTTCTGAAAACTGCAACCATTCAGATTATCACACCAAAGTGTCTCTTGGAGTTTTCTTTCTTATATAAAGTCAGAATCTTTTAGAAAATCCCCCTAAGTCACTAAGGATGGGTTGTGTTAACCTTGAACCCAAGAATTACAAATAAGCCTTAGGGCTAATGGTTGCCTGTATTTCCTCTAAACTTCAGTATAACCAGCTGATCTTTGTTTGTTGCATAGCTCATTAGGCTTGTAGAAATCCAAAAACCTTGGATGGAGTTGGAAGGAAAAAAATTATGAAGACAAATTACGTTTTTAATAAAATGTGAACTACAAGTGAACTGCAGCTCTCACACTAATGTCACTGTGTCACTTTGTAGCCTTTCATGCAAACAGTCTCTGGCCACACTGCCAGAAACAGTGAAGAAAACAAAGCAGTGAGGTTAGAAATCTGGTTAGAGAATAATTACATTGTCATTTCAAGCACAGCACAGTACAAATGTTGAACTGGGTACCAGAAATGTTGTTTCAATGTCTATTAAACACTTCTGATGTGTTGTTGAAATATTCTTTATAGTGTAATCGCAACCAAAAATCTATAATGTATCACAATGCTGCTGTAATGTCCTGTTGTCATTTTGGGATTGCATAATATTCTGACGTCTTGTAAAACATCCTCAAGTAACGTGTTCTAAAAACGCATACATACGTCTTAAGTTCGTCTGATGTGGCTGTGGTGTATAAAATGTCCGAGTTAACTAAAGTGCACCGTTCCAATAACGGCAAAACCTTGGTACATCTTTTTTTCTAAAATAGCCTAACCGCAGCTTTCGATAGATACTTGGAGACGATGTTACAATGTTTTTTTGTAGTTGAGACACTCGCAGCACACTGTCATCTCCGCCGGAGGTACAAAACAGATTACAGGGACTGCTGGTCGTGACTGGCGTTCCGCTTCTGAATGGGAATCGGGTTTTTTTTTTTTATCAGGTTGAAGATGTCTTCACATGCACAGACTGCTGTTCTGGCTGTAACGAAAACTGCAGCGCAGTCTCTGTTTTTGCTATCACGACAGCGCCTGTCTGCGTATGATTTTAATTATGAACACTTCAGGGCTGATATATCATATTTAATTAAGGCAATATAATTCTGCAAAACCCCAAAAACCATTGGTTTTCCACACGTCGCAAGCAATCGCACGGAAACCCGAGACTTCCAGACCCTGGATTCGCTATCACGTTATGAGCGCTGCCGTGATGTGCTTCGCCACTAGACCTCCTAGCCTGCCTCACTAATAATCTGTTTTGTGGAAGGGATGGTTGATGAGGCAAATCAGTCACACCAGAATTTGTTTTTGCCTTCTAATTTAGGCCACTAGGAAAACGGATTTAATCTGCATCTTTTTATTTTTTGTCAAAATGTAACAAAAATACATGAAACCTGGCAACAGACGTTAGTGCGTCGTTCTGTCAGGATACTGTTACATTAACAAGCAACAGTAACATTTCCAATAAAAGTAATATATGGCTGCTTGTATAGACTTGCTAAAGCCAAAAGGAGTGCTCATTTAAAATGTATCTTTCAAAGTTAAGATGGTTTATACAGTGTGGATGAAAAGCTATTAAGATCCCCCAATTAGGTGCACAGCAGCCAATTCAAATTCAAGCACACAGCCTCGTGATATTGATTAGTTCTGCTCTGTCAGCTCAACCACACATCTATATTTCTCATCTAGAGCAAAGCAAGCTAGGCATTCGATTTCCATTTTCAACTGCCCCTCCATTGGTGGTTGACAGTAATGGGAATCATTTTTATTGTACCAGCTCAGACGTTAGCAGTTACAGTATGTGATCTGGCACTGCCCTGAGCCCAATCCCTATATCAGAGTCTCGGTTGCCTTCATAACATCATAATTCCACCTTTATGCAAACCTGCTTCAATCCCTGTTTTCTGTGTAGACTGCAAGCTAGCCTGATCCTCCGGAATAGAGCTGAGCACTGCAGAGGAAGACAGAAGTCCCTGCACAGTTCAGAAAAGGTTTGAGATGAATTGGAACTTGTTATGAAAACGGCCATTTTCTAAAGAACACACAGAAAGACACACAAGGTGCATCCTCCAAGGTGCTCTGAATTCAAGAGCGTTTTCAAAACAGTTTTATAGACCAAGTACTGCTCAAGGCACACTCTAATGTTCGTATGAATGGATGTTGAGGAATGATCACTGCACATCCATTAGAAACTATACAAAAATTTCCAACACATGGTACAATGGCTATTTTTTACAAGGCTATCTCTGCCTTTCAGACATTCCTGAATTGCCACCTACATCCGATGTCTGTCTCCTCTACATTTAGAATGCACGCCAGGTTCTACAGTCCATCAAAATTGTGTTTGTGTATTTGGGAAAACCTACTGTACGTCCATGTACTGATCCCCATTTGATATACAGTAAGAGTAAGCAGATAGGATTGCACAAAAATGACATTCAGTCATCTGCCACCTGCATGAATCTCTTCAGTCTCTTCAAGATTTTTGTCCTGAAGGAACTAGTGATTCGACTATGCCTGCCCATAGCTCTTTATTTCAACATGCCGAGTCTTAAACTAATCTTTTCTCATGTGACATTATAAACCTTTGGTGGGGATGTTTCGCAAGTGTTTCAGATATACTTCCTTCTGACTGATCCGATCTAGCAGTTGCTCAGACTCCTGATCTAACTTGGCAGTTCTAGCTGGATCATACCCTGACAAAGGATTATCCCAGGGTTAATCCCAACATGTGGCTACCTGCTTCCTTTTGGAGTACAACCCGAACAGAAATAGCAGATCAGGTGAGACACTAAACTTTGACGATTCCGTGAGTCAGATGCTAGTTCACGGAACCCAAAGATATCAAGCCCACTCACCACTTTGGAGTCTGTCTTCTGCTTCTTTTCTAGTAGTCCTTTCCATCCATATAATTTATACCAATCATTCAGATGCAGAATTCTTACATAGCTGGGGTAATGTCCAAACGCTGTAATTTGAACTTGCCACACCAAATCGCCAGACAAACTGCAGGTATTTTAGGTAAATTGTTTTTATTATTTTTAACGCAGTAATTGCAGGCTAAACGTTCTTAATTGGTACCCCCAGACTCCGAGATAAACAAGGCTGAAAAATATAACCAATAATTATGGTAGCAGAGCTCTAGATGTGGTATTTCTGAAGAAATTGCCAACTACATTTTCATGTTCCTGTTTCAAGTTACTGGCTACAACTTAGCATAAATGCACTGGATCATGCATCACAGTGCAGGCCTTAGGGGAAGGCCATATTTAAGTCTTGGTGTGTTTGGCAAAATGCAATGAACAAGCAATTGGCTCCTTTCTTATTTCTTTTGACTGCAGTGCTGATTTTATTTATGCATGCACAGTGTGACTGAAAGGGAACAAAGCTGGGGACTGCAGTTTTTTTTCATATTCACATATGATCATACAGACATGGTAATATAACAAAGGTTACAAATAACAGGAGACCTTCTAGTGTAGCCGGTTAGCTGCTAGCTAATTGATCAGAGAATCTCAACATGCTGTTTCTTGAAGGGAGAAAGGGCATTTTTCCTGACTTACATTACTCTTTCAAGAAAATACAATTGCCCCCCATTTGCAGTTTTGAAATACACTTCCCCCACTTGTGTCACCACGATTGCGTTTGTTTATTCTGAAGAGGTCTATTAGGGTGACTTAGTTGACTTTGGGTTTGAAGATTCTGTTACCTTGATTTAGATCTCCTCATTCTCATCTCTTTCTAACACTAGAGAGGCTCAATTCTTTAAATCCTAAAATGGTGACTTCTGTGTGGATTGATTCCAAAGCAGCCATATCTTTTTTGTAACAAGGTGAGCAAAATTGTGCCCAGGCTTCTTAATGTAGTTTTGTTTGTGTTTGTAATATAATACAAATATGATGTACTTCAGAGAGTATTTAACTACAATGAATATATCACGCATGCACAATAATTGTCAAGCATGTCATGTTATGTGTTATTCAAACTGTACATGTAGGAATGAAAGTATTTTCCATATATTTGCACTGTACCGCTGTATTTTTGTAAATGGCAACCAAAATAAAGCATTAATAATTAATACTCAAAACATTTTCTACAGTCTTTCACTTTTTATGTTATGAGATTTGTGCAATTACATTCTACAGAGAGCATGTTCAATCTTGACGACTCTTGAATTCATGATATTATATTATTTATTTATGTTCTGATAAAATCTTGTGGAAGAATTGCAAAAAAAAGTTCTTGGATTTTAAACACATGAATATGTTTCAATGCGGAAAATTTTTCAAATTTAGTTTTTAAAAAGTTTGCCAATATTTGAGTAGTTTAAACCAAATTTGAGCTATTTAGGAATATTTTGTCATAACTCTTGAAAGAAACTCAAAGCACAGGAAACTGACAGTAAAAAAAGTTAGGGGTTCAGGAGTACACTAAGGACAGAGTATGCATAACACCCAAATTTCGGGACAAATTAAGGCAACTTTTAAAGAATATACAACAGATTAACTTGTCCTTTTACACAAACTGTATGCATTTGTTTGTAAGAATGTTTTCAATTTATCTCTCGTTGACATTTATCCCTAAGCCTTCACTTTAAACCAACATCCAGAGATCAGAAAAAAGTCCTGTGAGTGATTAAATAACTCACTCTGATATTTGCTCTGGTTTACAGTTCAAATTGCACATAAGGTTTCAACAACACAGCTTAATGCAATATTGCAGTCGTTACCAAGTATTCAAACTTAATCTGACAGCATCTCTTTCATATTCCTAAATCATCTTTGCCTGCGGGAAAATATAAACTTTACAATCCAATCTGCCCAATTGTGGAGTTTTTTAAACTTAACAATCAAAGTGACATAACAATCAAAGTGAAGCTATTGACAGAGTAAAATGTGCATCACAATGTTTGCTTTTCAGTTCTGTTTAAGATCACTTTATTGGCCAAATACAACTTCTTGCATTAGGAATTTGTCTTTTTTCATATACCCCATCTTGCTCTCAATGACACAACCTTGAGGTCAGAACACAGGGTCAGCCATTTATACAGCACCCCTGGAGCAGTTGGGGTTAAGGGCATTGCACAGGGGCCCAACAGAGTAGGATTCCTCTGCCAGCCGTGGGATCTGAACCAGCAACCTTCTAGCCACAGAAGCAGATCCTTAGCCACAGTGCCACCACTCCACCCATTTTTAGCAGGAACTAGACTATTACTAACCTACCACTGATCTTACTGTCCTTGGACTTTTTTGTAATGAAAACTTCAGCATGTGTGTTCTCTTATTTGTGACACTTAAACAAGTTTATGTTGCACTTGACATTCTAATTGCAAGTAGGATTACTAAAATGTCATTATAGTTGTCATAGTCACGTTATTGTTATATAGATAGCATCATTAATGTCTGAATGAGGGAGATACAGTATTAATGTGTGTGTGTGTGTCTGATCTAAAATAGCTAAATAGGATTTAACCGTGAAGATGAAAACGATTTAAAAGATTTTCACATATGTCTATTTACTCCATGCATATGGAAACTGATTTATTTTTTTAAACTTTTGTCTGCTTCTCTCTTAAATTAGCAACTAGTCAAAGCAGACCTAAACCGGTTTCACTCAGTTCTATCTCAACAGTACAGTGTGACCATACCTTGAATACTTAGATTGACTTAAAATAACAACAGGAGCCCAGTTAAGATTTGGCTAAACCACACTGATGAGACACATCCACACATCCATATGGAACTGGTATGTTCAATGTTTCAACTGTTTGCTTACCAAAAACATAAAATAATTACTTTATGTGATATAAGAGCAACCTATCACATAAAGCCATTATGTGGTATTGCTCAGAGCAACCCAAAATACGTTTATTTTAATACAGAAACATTCTGTGCACAATGTTACACTATGGTATAATACTACCTTGATTTATGCAGCATTTCACATCAACAACAATATTTCTGTTGAAACATATCCACATAGTGGTGTCTAAGCATTGCCATGAGAACAAGACCAACATGGGCACATATTCATTTATAGCTTCCAAAATGCAAAATGTACAGCAAAGAAAGGACATGTAGGACTAACACTCACTTTTCTTAATTTTTCTTTTCCATTTTTGTTTGCATTAAACGTCTATCACCGATAAGGTAGCCGTGTGAGCACTCAGAATTTGATATGCACTTTAGCACAATCTGTATAAACACTTTATTTGATACAGGGTCACAGAGGAGCCAGAGCCTGTCTCTGGAAGCAACAGGCTCAGGGCAAGGTACACCCTGGACGGGACGCTAGTCTTTTGCAGGGCAGACTGACACAAACACACATGCACTCACACCACGGCCAATTTTCCCAGTAGCCAATTAACCAACCAGTATGTCTTTGGACTGTGGGAGGAAACCAGAACCGCAGAGAAACTCTCATGAACACAGGGAGAACATACAAACTCCACACAGCTAGCAGCCCAGGTCCAGAATAGAACCAGGAGTTCCAGCTCTGTGAGGCTCCAATGCTAACCACTGGCCCAGCCCCTCTTCCACTCCTTGTATTCTAAATAGAATTAAAGCTGTCCTTATTTTAAGCCCATTTAATTATTTATTTACTTTCTTTTTTTTTCAAATTGGCTCCCTGTAGGACCTAGTAATTATATCATACTGGCAGCCGGAGAGTTCTGAAGTGACCTTTCCCAGTATTCCAGTATTCCAGTATTCCAGAGGCCCTGTCTAAAGCTACTCCTGCAGATCCTGTGCCAACAAGCTGAAGAACCTTGGCACCAAGCCAGTGTTTTGTTTGGCCCATTGCAGTGAGCTCTTAGCCTGGCAGGACACCCTCATTTTTGAAAGTACTGGCAAATGGCTTGTGGGCTGTCACACAGAAGGGTAATGATTTAGGACCCAAATTAGGGTTTACACTATGCTCCATTTGTTCCACCATGTTTGTAGATCATTTGCAAACTGTCACTTCTACTTCAGGGGCTGCGTCGATTAATGGTCCTGCTTCATAAATGTTACCATAAATTATCTCATTTAAATGAGCATGGTATCCCGTGTGTCATCAGCTCATGCCTTCCTGAGAGGTGACTGCACAACTGAGTGTGGTACTGGGTCAGACACGCATGGTGTTGGTTACGAGTTAAGTACGCTGTGTCTCATTCTCGGAATGTCTCGGCCCAAACAAAGCTAACATTCTCACTCCTCTGCCTCTGCCTTTTAGAAACCATATGGTAAGACGCTACAGTCTGAAAGCTGCCTTTCTGAAAAAAAAAACACAAAGATACATTTTTGAGTTTTAGTAACTGTGTTCTTTCCAATGGCTTTACAAGGCTGTATCTGCAAAATGTATAAGAATTACAGCCGTGGGACTCCTTAAAGCATTGTTTTAGAGCTTCTTATTGAGATGACAAACCATTTTCAAGATCAACCTCAAAGGGTTTCAAAGGGTTTTGGTAAACCGGATCACCTGTATTGTACAACACCTCAAAAACTCAGTATGTGGTCACAACTGAAATTATATTAATGTTGCAGCAGACGTTGGTTACTATAATAATAATTTATTATTATGATCTTTATTTTCCCAAGGAAGGTAACTAAGAACAATTCTCATATTCAAGAATGACCTAGTCCCAGTCCTTCACAAAAAGTGAATCTTACTCCTTTTATATTTTCTTCACAGATGTTGTGGATGTTTGTTATGTTCTTCAAAGGAATGGCTTGCGGAGGTCCTTGAGCCAAAACGATACTAGCAATCAGACAAGCATGATAATCCTGCTAGTTTTCTCTAATTTATAGCTTTATGTGGTCTTATGTGATTAGTAGTTATATAAAAAGAAGAAAGCATATAATTGCTTCAGGTTGTCTGTGCTAATGCTACAGAGTGGAATCACTGAAGGGCAGATTACATTTTCATTAAACCACATCTTCTTCAAGGATTTTGTCGAATTCATTTCTAAAAAAAAATGTTTTCCTGCTTGTACTCTTACTTAAAGTTTAGAAAGCAAATTTAGTGCTAACACCTTTGCACATTTTCAAGACTGTAAAAGCCGACAGCTGCAGAGTAATGCAACTTTAATGTCTGAAGCATTTCCATAGTGCTTCAGACAGAGGGAACCCACTTCATTCACCACTAAAGCTTGGCAATCCACTTGGGAGACACACAGCAGCCATTGTGCACCAGCAGCCCCACCTGGGACACACACAGCAGCCATTTTGCACCAGCAGCCCCACCTGGGCAATACACAGCACTCATTCTGTGCCAGCAGTCCCACTGCAAAGCTGATTAGATGGAAGAGTGAGAAACCAGTTGAATGGGGAACTTTAGTGAGGCCAGATTATAAAAGCCCAAAATGGAAATTCATGAGGACACCCCTACACTTACAGTACAACAATGCCATGGGGTCTTTAACATTCAAGTACTATCACAAGAAAACAGTAGTTGATTATTATACCGATAAAGATGAAAATACATGTCCTAATCATCATTTGATGCCATTAGTGCTCACCAAATGAACAAGTACTGCAGACTACCATTCGCAGTCAACCAACATAAAAGTGTGTTTAGTTGTTCTTCATGTAAACCATTGCTCTATTTGAGACAATGAAATTGAAGATACTCTCACAAGGATCATCTTTTTTTTATCAGGGAGGTCATTACTAGCAATTCCTAGAACAGACAAAGAGCTATTTGCAATTAAGCAGAAATGTAACAACAAAAACCAGCTAGAAATAACACACAGAAGGGATAAAGATCAATTGCAGATTTCTCTATTTTATAATTCTGAATTTTACTCATTTGTTGGCATCAATAAAATGGTAACTTCTTAATACATTTTACCATAATTTCTGTAATACGTATATGTATATGTAATGGCATTTGAAGATTCTTTCTTTTTTAAAGCAGTACAATGTAGGTGGCATGCAAGTAAAAGATATGTTAACAGAGTCACATACTGTGCATGTTAAACAGTTCCATGTTCTCCTCATGGATATGAATAAATTTCCAAATAAAATTTAAAAAGTTGCCTTTAATGAAAAAATATGAAGTTATATCTACTGAAGGACTGAGGTTTAAGGCTTAAGAGCTTCTGGACATTAAGTACTTCCAGTTGCTTAACAAGTATGTGCCCTAGAAGCAAAATCCCACTGGACTTCTTCAGGTGAAAACCTGCTGTCTGAGTGGGGGACACTTTCTGTCAAACAGTTAACATGCACTAATCTTGTGCTGCTCATGTGGTATAAACTATGTACAATATGTAGTACATGGACCCATTACAGGAGACCGAATAAGATGTAATTGTAACCCTGGAAGGAAAACTAGCGATTACAACAATTCCTAGCAATTCCTTCGTCCACAGAGTTACAGTGCCATTAGATCACGGCATGGACACCACACACCCCACACACCCCCTAAATGAAAGAGGCTGTCAAAGTAAGCATTGTGACCACCGATGTGGACTCCATTTGCATCACGCTGGTTCACTTCTTTGAAAAAACAAGGATAGAAAGTACGTGTTTATGTGTAGCGCTCATTGTGTGTGGAGTCTGCTTTTCATGACAGGGTTGAAGCTTGCAAAAAAAAAAAACCATTACATCCTCTCCAGCTGAAGCCTCTCAGTGTTGTCTGTAAAAAAAAACAAACTAGACTGAAATCACTTTAAATTCCAAGAATATGGGGATTGGGAGCCCCCAGAGAGTAACATGCCCGAGCAGGGTATCGTAAATGAAACTCAGGGAGAGTAACCCTGAGCTTTTATATGGAAGAGCACGTGCCTACTGCACAGTTTAGCTGGAGGACAGAAATGGAGCTGGAAAAGCCATACTGCTGTGCAGTACTAGTGAAGCACCTGGAAGAGGTTACCCACAAACCTGCAGACACGCATGCCAATAGTCTTACATACACCTAGTAAAAATAGTTTTCAGATATTTCACCATGCTTTTATCTCTCCCTGTAGCACTCTGCACCTCTCTTTTTTACCACATTCAAGATCTGAAGGAGTCTTTTTTTACAAATGTATTTTATGTGAGTGAGCATTGTGCCTTATTTAAATGTTTCAGGGAGTTTTCTATGAGGCATTGGGTCATCACACACACCACAAAGCCTTCAGAAATGTGACATGAAGTGCATAGTGTGACAGCAACTGAGAGCCGGCCTGATAGGATCCTTTGGCAGGAAGCTGGTGTGAATCAAACCCAAAAGAGGCCTGTTGATCCCGAGAGCTTTAAAAATATAACGTAAGCAGGAGATACCCAGCATTTGTGGCATGCCATGTGGGTTCAGAATGGATGGACAAATTCATCTTCTGTGCTTTCTCTTTGATTTAATTTCATGGGCCTCAACCCTGTGTCCCTACAGTTAATTAAAAAGCAGCACAACTTGTACCTCTTTAGTGGCTCAGAGATAACAAGGCTTCGCAAGAATCTGCCGCCAGCCTGCCGGGAAGAATTTGTCAAATCCTTGCCCTGAGTTAAAGAGCAGTTTTTGTGTCTCAGGACTAATCCTCAGCGGTGCACGTTACTTAGAGTGACCTGCCGTATCGTTATTGTAGCACAATAACTGGGACTCACCCCAGCACCAATACCGAGTTCCCCTTTTTCCTGTGCCCACTCCAATATGAGCTCATTCAAGGAAATTATCTGAGTGAGAAACTGACCTGAAACAGCCTCCAGCGTCTTCAGCTTGAGGCGCCGTCTTGAGGTTTTCCAGTCACTCCTTTGGATGGTCTTGAGAAAAATCAACACGTTAAAAAATGGAAATTGCAGGCATCTCAGAAAGATTGGGATTGCAGTCCACATTTATGGATGTTTACTGTAATTCCTTTATTTTATATACTTCAAAGGATTTAGAAGGGAAAAAAAACAAGGTAATGCCATTCATACCGAAGGTTAAAACAGTCACAGTTTATATCAAATTGTTCAAAGGCTGCAGCAGACATTGGACAAAGGTAAAAGGTCAAACTCCAGACAAGCCAATCAAAGTATTGTTACAGGTCTCTGGTTCAAGTAATATGATTCCGGACTACTGAAGAAAATGGGATTTGTGAAGCCTGATCCTGAGTGCAGATGGCAAAATGCAATACTGCAGTACAATTTTTTTTCGCCTGTATAGAAATAGAGCAACATTTACCAGCTTTAGTTTAAATGTCCTGAACAGTTCGCATACCCTCTATAGCAATTCAACAGTTCATTGCTTTCCAGATTCCAGCTGAGATATTGATCTCCAAGGTAAGAAAAAGTCAAAATGTTAATTAAAAATTATTTTGGATGTTATTTCTCCAACGCGCACTTATTTCGTTCATCCACCAAATTATTGGATTTACCGTCACTCAAGAGTACACCCAGTCCACATCTGTTTCCAAATACTTTTACTTACATGAAGCAGTGAATGGCAGAATTGCCCATCCATTCACATTGGCATCAGTGGTGGTACCTATACCTGAAGATGGTGGAAAGTTGACAGACTTTAACCAACAGAATAACTGAGTGAAATAAAGGAGCTCACATTTTTGCAGCAAAATGACCCCTGAAGGGGTCACGCCTATATGGGTTCTTTACAGCAAAAAACACAAGAGGGATGGAAGAACACTGATTTTCTAAAAGGAGTATCACATAGCAACAGCTACCTCATACATTCACTAAAACGTTTTACTGTTTTTGTAACCAGAAGGAAAGGAGCGCGCCATCTTCTGGTCCACTTCGGGTAAGTCATTAAATGCTCCTCTGGAATTCTCCCCCGCTAGAACCCAGCAACCTGGGCTTTTCTTGAAAGATCCAGCAAAGATCTGCAAAGTAGTGTGGGTGCAGAACCCAGCTTTCACATTTTTAATTTTCAACCAACAGGCAACACTCCAAACAAAAAACAACACATAAACAGATAAAATGCGGATCTGATCCTAATAAAGGGGGTAGAATTTAATCCCCAGAAAATGAGAAAGAGCATCTGACCACATTGTCAAGGTTTTTGAACAAACAAAACGTAACTTCACAGTATTTCTTTCCCTGGAGCCATTTTTTGTGAACATGCAAATGTAAGGGTATCTCAGTCTCCACCCGACCTCAGAAAATAGTTGTTCTAAAACCGATTTTTTTTGTCTGCAATTAAATACAAAAGACACCATGCCTGAAGAATGACAGCAGCTTGGGGAATTGTCATTGAGAAGGAGCAGACGAAGGCTCAGCAGCATATTCAGAACTGCAAGACCATTAGTCACGTACACCCAAAAGCAAAGTAGCACAGGACACTCCCAAAACACTTGTTGGTAGGCAAAGACTACACCCTTATTTCATCTGTGACTAAGAAAGTTGTAACTGAGAAATTAGTGTGGTTCTACATACATTCTCTCTGCAAATTTAAAACAGTGTTTTTAGAGGAAGATAAAAAATTGGCCCAGACTACATCCCAGTCAGAACTACCAACCAGGCTGCCTAATTCTCTATCCCATAGAAAGATAACTAGGAAAGGACTTATTCTACAGTAATGTAGAGAGCAGATCAGACCCCTGTATGAGCGTAAAAATTATTAGATCAGTCATCTGGATAGAGGGTAAAAAGATGTTGCATTGCACCCAACAAAAACAAAGACTGAGGCAGAGCACAAAATACACATAATAGGTGTTATGCTCACAACTTTAATTCTACTGGTGCATGCAACAGTAATTCCTCTGTTTCCAGGCAACCACCCACTCAGATTGTTACTCCACCGGTTACCATAGTAACAAGATCGGGATGGAGATCAATACCACCTGAAAGTAATTAATCTTTTAATTTCGTTGTTCACCAGCAGATATTTAAGTCTCGTGAAGATGGTACCCTCACTCTGCCGTAGAGTCCCACCCTTTTTTTTCCCTGGGTTTTCACTCCTTGCTTCATTCTTCAGATCTCGATTTCTTAATTGTCCCTTATTGCTGATTGCTTCTCTATTCTGACCCAACTTGCTTGAGTACCATTTGTGGACTGTCTTGGATTGCTCTCAGATGCTCACTTTTGTCTGCCCAAACACTGCTTCCTCATCTTCTTGCCCAGCAGCTGGATTCAGATCCCTGTCTCAAGACCATTGCGTCTCTACTGGAGAGTGCAACGACAGTCCAATAGGAAATCGTAGGGATTGAGTAGGCCTCCCTCAGATCCTAAAACAAGTTGCTATCACTATAAATTTTATTTAAATTTTTATTTTGAATTGTACTATTAGAGCCACGCCAATATAAAATTTCCCCCCAGCCCTTAAAATCTCCCATGCCTACATCATCAGCAATATCTCCATTCTCTACCAAAGAACCTCTACAGTGAGTCAGACAGCTTAGCTTATCTTGCAATAAGGAAATGATTATGTTAGCAGTAACATCCCAAGCATCCACTGACCCTGACCTCCCAGCCTTAGTACCTTTGGTCCAAGAAATAGACACCTCCATGCACAGGGCAGGATAGGAAAGGATTCAATGATGTCAGGTCAGGGAATAATAACATCGTTTTAACTGTGCTGAGACCAGCCTGCTAAATTCTGTTCTGATACTATAAGATTCAAGTTATTTACCTAGAAAAATCACTAAGTAACACCAAGGAATGTTTAGAACTGTGGAGAAAGAAAAAGACAAACTGTTAACAAAACATAAACTTGACACCTGGTCACTCTAAAAATACATGAAAAAAAGATGCCGACTATGCTCCATGGGCAACAGTGTATAGGAGATTAGGGACAGGTTTCACATTCTAGCATGTAGAAGGAGTCAAGTACACTGTGTGATGAAAATGTATATCATCAAAAATATTGTCGCAGGAAATGTCTTCATCTGTGACCTTCAAAATCCCTGTTCCAACTAGTTTCTAAAGTTTTGTAGACAAAAAGTAAATACATGAAACCAATCCCATTGTTTTGTTCCTGAAATCCAGCAGATCCTGCACTGAGTGAGTAGAGGACCTGGTTCTCCAGGAAACATCATAGTAATGTATTGCAGAATGGAGATGTAAGTAAAAAAAGAAAGAAGAGCCAGGTAGCTTATATGGAAATGACAAATCCTAGAATATGAAGATAATTTTCATTAAACAAATCTACTGGAATCTGAATTCTTTTATTTATCCAAACTGGAGAAGAGAAAGGGAAATTATATGTAAGAAGTTTATGATTTTTTTAGATTCATGGCTTTGGAGACTTCATAACTATTTCAACAACACAGCAAGTTACAATTGGGTAAGGCCTTCTTTATCTACAATATTGGCATCTACATAGAGAGACAGTATTTCTTCATTTTGTAGTCTCTTTGTTGTCTAGTGCTCTCTAGCATACTGCTATGATCAGACCTCAGATCTATGGTCAGATCATGTTTTCCTCTCAGATTAACCAATATGTCCTCACTAGGGTCCGGTTTCTCACCTCTCATAAGCTGTTCAATACTTTGATGTTCTTTTGTGCAACACGCATTTGTCAAATATGTATTTTGTAAACAATTTATATCGAGTTATGTTATATACATCTCCATAGGCAGCTTATGGAAGCAAATATTACTGGGGTGGGCCCTCCCAGTCTTACCTTAAATATATACATACATAACAATAATATACACTATTTTGAATATTAGTTAAATATTTGTATATAAGTAATATAACCACATAGTAAAAATAAACTAAATGGAGCAACAATAACACTTAAAATAAGATTGGCAAAATAAGAAAAACTGAATATTATTCAAGTCTAGCTTATTGATAGAGGAACTTGCGGCTTCAGGTTTTCTAAGCATTGAACAGTTCTGTCACTTGATATTTGAAATTAAGAGAGTTGGAGATTCTTTTTTTTTAATTGGCAGTACAGCAAGTAGGTTTAGTCTCTCTAGACTCATTGTATTACAGCAGAAAGATTTGATCTAATTCAGTGCATGTTTGAAACACCTCTTGGATTTCTGAAGTTTTAACCAGGGAAACAATAGCAATCTGAGTCAGCTGGAAAGTTTCTGAAAAAGCTTCTGATGTAAAGGTTTTCTTCAAGCACATTTCATCACTTTAACATCAGTGCATTCAAATCCAGCATTGCTGTACACAGAGTTTGCTTCTAGGTTCTTCTCTGCACAGCATAGGACAACACTAACGCTACACTACCTCACACTATGTCCAGTTGGTCCTGCGGAAAATCTTTTTTAAGACATGTTCATAGTTCAGGATAAATAAAGTCAAAAGCTCGGCATTTGCACAACTCTTCCAAAACAGCTGTGGGTTTTCGATAGTTTGAGAAAAATGCAGAAAAAAATGAAAGATTTGCAAAATTACTGACAGGGTCAAGAATGGAACATACTTGCTGCATGATGGTATTTAGATGATGAGCCTAACAGTGAATGAGATATGCATGTGCATAGATTCCTTTTAGTTTTAGCTGCTTAACAGTTAAAGAGTCACTCGTTGTAGCAGCCCCATTATGTGTCTGAGCAACACATTTTAATTTGCGAGGCACAACCTCCATTTCTCCATCAAAACAGTGTACAGTCCTTCTGCATTTTGATCCTGAACTTCAAAAAACTAAACAAACAAGAAAGCTCTCCCCAGAGCAAATGTAAGTACAATCAGAGCTGATTAACAAGTAACAGGCTTATAGTTTCGTTCTTTGGTATTGATGTAAATCTTTCATCTGACACCTCAGCTCCTGTTTGACTTCTGCACAAGGCAGGCACACAACACACTAGTAGTTCAATATAAAATGTAAAAACTACTCATATTTCATGATCTTGAAAGCTACTCTAGATATAGTCATGTCCTCCACAAAAACATAAAACTCCATTAAATCAATTATCCTGGATAGAATGTATGCATATTTTTGCACCAGCTCATTGTCTGTAAACCTAGAGGCAGTAGCATTGTTAACCTGAGTGACAATATTAGCGTTTTCTAGCATTTTCAATTTTGCACCATTCTTGATGTTAAGCATTATACTCTGACAAGTGCGAAGTGTGAAGCTACTGATGCTGTTTTTGGTTCTCCTCCAAACAAAATGCACCAGAGAAAGAACAGCACTGATTTTACGTCCCTTGCCATTAACTGGCACTTGGTTTTAAAAACACACAAAATTTTCCGTTTTTGTCTTGTATCACTTTGTCTGACTTCAATTTTGTGTGGCAGATAAGCTCCCAATATTATAACATCCAACTTCTCATATATTGACATAAAAGGAATTTCTAAAGAGCATGGTCACTGTGATTCACTGTAGCTGCTAGTTATTGCTGAGAACCATATGTACTGTAAAAACTGTAGTTTCGCATCCTTCTCTTGAAATCAGTAATTTCCTTATATGACTGGATGATTAAGGGCAGCATGTTGATGAAGTGCTTAGCATTGCTGCCTCGCAGCGCTGGGGCCCTGGGTTCAGTTCTTGGGGTGCTATCTGTGTGGAGTTTGCATGTTATCCCGTCCCCATATTTCACGTGAGAGGAAGTGTTCACCGGGTACTCGGTTTCCTCCCACAATTCAAAGACATACTGGTAGGTTAATTGACTTGAGGAAAATTGGCCCTAGTGTGAGCGTGTTTGTGCCTGTGTTTGTTCCCTGTGATGGACCCTGTCCAGAGTGTACCCTGTCTTGCACCTCTTGCTTGCAAGCATAGGCCCCTGAAACCCTGTATTGGATAAAGCGCTTAGAAAATTGACGGGTGGGTGGATGGGTCGTTTACCTGTGTCTGGTGTCCATCAGACTGTGTGTAAACTGTATACCATTAGAGCCGACCCTGTGTTATAATAAGAGTGTACTGAAGAATACACTGAGGTGAGCTCTGACGAAGTTTAGCCTTTCCTGTTCCAACTAGGAAGCAACAATCACATAATATGCATCTCACCACAGGAGGGCGTGAAATCACTCAAATTAATTAAATCAGAAAAAATACAGAAAAAACACAAGACAGAATTAAAATACATATTTAATGCATAGGAACATATGCTTTGTACAGGGAGAGCTAAACCCAATTAACCCTTTATTATAGTCTACCATTGCTTCTCTATCTCTTTCGCCTGTTGTTTAGCCTAGTTTCTGTAACACCAGTAATTTTACTAGCTCAACTCACTAGTAACTTCACTACAAGAGCAGGCTGTCTTTGATCGGGATTCCCAAGTGGCATGAACAGCCAGTTTATTCTTTCAGTTTATTCACGCCAGGCACCTGTTAGCTCTTTGTGCTGTCATCTATGTGTTATCATCTATGTGCTGTTAACTAGCTCTCCAAGCTAGCTGTTCAAGCAAGCTCTCCTGTTAGCGGCATGGAACTCTCAGAGTGCAAAGTAGCATTTGGCTCTGGCCAGAGTACGTTCTGGAGGAAGGCGTGCATGGTCTTTATATCTCCTCTGACGGCCCAAAGGCCTTAAGTCTGAGCTCACTGAGCTCAAGAACTGGCAATACTGGATCGGAGAGTGCTGAAGGGTATACAGTCTGTACCCAGCTTGGATTCAATCATTCCTTTGTAGGCATCTCCCAGCCCCCACAGCACAATTACCAGGTAGAGAAATCTGCCCAGCTGAAAAGCTACAATGTCTTGGAGAGTCCTGAGTGAGTGACACTAACATGACAGCCTCACCTCACACACTATGTGAACCTTTCCACTGTCCTATTTAAGACTGTCAGATTCACAGCACCACAGCCCAGCATGACTCAGCACTCAGACAGAGCACTAATATTCCAGTCAATTGGAGTGACCCTCTCTCGATTGTGAGTCCTGGGGAGTGACTTAATCTAAGATAAAATAAGACCTGTGAAAGAGGTCTATTCCAAATAATGACTCCAGATCTTGAAAAGAAGACTTTCTACTACTAAAGGAACCTTAAATTATCAGTTTCAGTCTCAGGATCACTTCAGTTTCTTTTTACTTGAGTTCTGTGCCTAAACTTACAGCTCTTCTCAGAAACAAACTTGGTATGAGTCCCATGTTAATTTTGCCCAGAGGTGTTTCAGCAATCGTGCTCTTCTGCACCTAGCTAATGTTTAGTCACATTTACACAACATTCAGCCTCCGCGACTACAACTGAGAATTTCTAAGCTACAGATCCAGGAATCACTGGGACTGGGAGCAGTTAGCCAAAATGAGAGGCATGAAAGCTCTGTTGATCCTTCCTTTCATTGCACTGGAGGCTCACTCATACAAATAATGTCTCAGTATCTGGATTCTAAGTCTATATGAAAGCACAAGGGAAGTTCATGACAAGATCAGGCCACTTAACCCATCAGAGCGCATCTGTCACAGCATCAAACGTTGAAAGAACCTTTGCCTTCACAGCATATCTGAATCAAAAAATAGTCCTCGTTTGTTTTTTCTATCATTGTTACATCTAATTACTCATTTATTTGGAATCCAAAACAACTTATACTTGCATCCTTGGAGCTGCGTTTAGTTTTGGAGCAATTTGGATGAAGCATCTTGCTCGAGGATTGAGCAAATTGCTTAAGAAGTATTTCACCTGAGATTTAAAACCACATAGCATTCTATTTCACATTTATTTCATATTAAGGATGGCACAGTGACGTCATTAAATCTTCTTTACTGTACGAATGAAAGAATTGTACAGCCACATGCCTTCTCTCCTGCAGGTCTGGAACTCATTAAAGACTCAGACTCACATTTCCCCAGTGAGTGGTGCAGTGGTCAGCAGTGCTGTCTCTTGACGCTGGAGCCCTGGGTTCAGTTCCTGCTGTGCTACCTGTGCAGAGTTTGTATGTTCCTGTTGTGTTTGCATGGGTTTCCTCCAGGTGCTTTGATTTCCTCCCACAGACCTAAAGGATACTGGTAGGAAATGGCTTCTGGGGAAATTGGCCCAGGTGTGAGTTCGTGCATGTCTGTATCCGTGTGGACTGTGATGGGCCTGTGTCCCATGCAGGGTGTACCCCATTTTGCGCCAGTTACTTCCTATGATAGGCTCTGGTTCCTCCGCAAACCCTGTATTGGATAAAGAGCTTAGAAATTGGATGGATGGAGTTTCTTATACAAAATAACAGATCAGTTCATTAGAGTGAGTGGCTTGCAGCTTGCAGCTTTGCAGTTCTTTATGCACCAACAAATTAGCCACCGTTGACCTTCTCAAAGTAAAAGACACATCACTTCCAGTTTAGCTGCAATTAGAACTGTTTATGGGATAAGAAGGTATTAATTCAAGACTGTCATTTTTATCTTGGATTAAATGGATTATGTTCTTTGTAAAAAATAATAGAAAATACAGTAGTACTAACAGAGGTGAAGTTAAGGCAGGCAGTTTATGGGCTGGGTTACCTTCGTTACTTAACTGAACTACTTATTTGATATGAAGTCCGATTAGGCTAATTTCAACATCGCTGTATGTGACCAGCATGATGTGAACAGTCTAAACATTGTGGCATGTTGGTCACATTCAACAATTTTAGGTTTTGCCTTTAACAATGCTTTGGCCCCACTGAGCATAGCTGTTTTTAATTTCTGAGTTCTTGGTGATCTGAGCTAAAACTGAAATTAAGACAATGAAACATTTGCACGCAGTAAATTGTGCAAATGGCCCCCAGCACAAGCAAAGGTGCAGTGTAGGTTTATTAATGCACAGTCCTGTTTTGACCTGTAGGTTGATGGAACATACATCATATGACTGCATCGAGTGAGTGTGCCTGAGTCATTCCACTGTACAGATCATGGACCACCTAAATTATATGTACCAGGAACCAAATGCTTTGATCCAGAAGCAAGAAAATAATTATTTATAAAACTGTTGGTTTTCTGTTACTTATTTACTTTTCTGCCAAAGTTTTTAATACAGCCCTGATTCGTTTTCCAGGAATATTGCAAATGTGATGAGCAAACACTCCATTAAGCTGTCTGAATGTGTATCCATCTAAAGCCAAGAAATGGAAGAAAAGTTCACATTTAAACTGAAGTACTGTTTGCGTTTAGCGTTGACAGACAGAACATGCAGGCAGAGAGAAAGAAGTAAACAGGTAGAAGCAAGAAGTGCAAATTACATCTAGAAGCATTAATCTTGTCATGCCCACTCTTTAAACCAGGTGAGCTGGAGCCATAAACCCTGTGGGAAAATACACGGAATGGCATTAATGTTCAGCGGGGCATTCAGGATGAAAAAGAAAAGAAAGAAGAGGAACTGAGCTGGGAAAGAAGCAAGTTGAGTGAGTGTTGCACACATGTACAGCGATGCAGTGGGTCAGAAATCGGTACCATCTGTAAAGAAAGCAAAAATGTGGCTGCGGACAGACAGAAGTGTCCAACTATGAGGAATCGATCATCTGCTCATAAAATCTCACCACTTACGAAACCTCAGGCACTCTGTGTATTTACTGTATTTCCATTACGTGTGGTAACACTGGCATGCTCATTTGTTTTGGGTTTTTCCCCCTGGTTTCCAGCAGTCACTGTGCTGTGCAGGGCAGAATGCAGCCACTGATACCCCGACCGCAGCTCGGACAGAGCCTGGCTTTTGTCCATGCTGTCCAGGATGGCCATCGTCATGGAAAACGTGTCGGTTCTCTCTCCGGTGACTCGTGACAAAGATTTTAATTTTTCCCAGTTTCTTTTTCTTTCTAAAATAAAATTCTATGGTCTAATAATACACACAACTCATTTCCACAAAGCTTGGGGGTTCTCATTAATTATGCATGTTGCTCTTCCCTTCCTTCTCTGAAAAACAGGCTGCTTCTACACCTTACGAGCACCTTATTGTTCAGCGGAACCCCACTGAAATCTTTAAGCTGTAGCCAAACCATATCTGCAGAAAAGTTCACCTGCAAAGTGCATCTGCTTGTCATGTAGGCCTTGCGAATGCTGAAAGGAAATAAGAGATGACCAATTGGCCTTAACTTCCTGCACTACCAGTACTTGAACTTAACCAGAAACAGGCAACATGCTGCCCATCAGTTTTAAATAAAAGCAAATTGCCAATATTTCATTATGAAATGCTACAAGGGACAAACCTGAAGAGATATGCCAAGGAAACTCGGTCTTACTGGTGCACACAGTGGAAAGATGGCGCCGACAGGGAAAGCTGCCATCCTGCGAGCTACCAATCGTCCTTGTCTATTTCTTTATTTTTTGTTGTTTTTCGCACTGCTAACTGCACATACTGTTTGCTCGGTGATTAGATATGACCGACAAACACTTATAGACATAAGATTGAATATCCGCACAGTTAAATCTACACCAATAATTGCTGCCGACTATCTGGACTGTGGTGTCTCACCTGTACCTGTACTGGGAAGAAGACAGCGTCGTAGGAAAAGGGGTAAACGGGAGGCGTTCTGGTAAGATTGAGGCAGCGCAGCAATCATGCCCCGGTCCCGAGTATACTCCTTGCTAATGTTCAGTCACAGGACAATAAACTGGATGAACCGAGAGCAAGGCTTGCTTTCCACTGGGACATCAAGATCTGCAACATGCTGGCATTTACTGAAACCTGGCTTGACCCGTCTGTTCCGGACTATCCTCCCGGGAGGATTTTCTATTCACCGTCAGGACAGAACAACGGATTCGGGTAAGAGCAAAGGCGGCGGGGTACGCTTTATGGTAAACAATTGCTGGTGCACAGACGTGGAGATTATGTCAACATCATGTTCTACACACCTTGAACCTCTGACAATAAAATGTCACCCTTTCTATCTCCCGAGGGAGTTCACATCGATAGTTCTCACATTGGTGTATATTCCCCCGGAGGCGAATGTCACAAAGGCACTGGATGAACTACACTGTCTCCTTAACAGACACGAGAATACACATCCTGAAGGGGCATTCATCATAGCGGGTGATTTCAACGGTGCGATTTCAATTCTCCACCAAAACAGCTCTAGTAATGTATCTGTCTGGTGGTCCAACATATATTTAAATAGAGTCATACTAAAAACTGGCAAACAGCTCTAATGGCAAATCAGTCAGCCTCCAGCATCGAATGCAACTGTAGCAAGTCAGATCATTGATTCCAATAGGTACTTAAGGATGTCTCTGGATATTTGGGCCCACTCAGCCTATAGCAGTTGATTGAACTCTGCATGAGATGCAGTTGTGGAACTTCTTGTTCGCTTGAATTGTATTTTCTCTTTGTTTGTTAAACCATTGAGGCTGTCTGAATTGACACATTAGCCTGAGCTGCTGTTGTCTTCCAAGGCATGTGCACTAATTATACTGCCTCTTGAGATGCCACTTGTATCGACCTTTTTTCCAATGTGTGCACACCAAGAAAAGGATGATGGCTTTTAATTTACAGTCCCCAGGAGCCATACTACAATATATATGCTAGACCAATCCCACTGATTTCTACAGGACTGCTGTAAGGAGCGCTGATATTTTAGTAGGGTAGTGTATTATCTTACAAGTTGTCATGAATACATAGTCCACCTAAAATGTGTGTAACTAGTTGCTTTTCAGACAAATTTTCTGCCTTTTGAAAAAAAAATCTAAGATATGTGCCTGTATGAGTATGGACAGATGTATCAGTACCTCAAGAAGGCTTACAAGGCACGGCTTATGTTAAGCTTATTATCTGCGTGTTTTAAAGGATTTGTTATTGTAGATCTAGTTATGTCTAAACCAATCTCTTCTCTCCTGATATTCGTCAGGTTCCAGACCCTCACTTCTTAGATACCAACATCTCTCAGCAATTTTTTCTTTCATTTACAACCCCCCTTCTTTTGTACACAAGCTTAATAATTGTGTGCAAAGTAAGATGAGACCAGACTCTGGACTTTTTGCAGATATGTAGGTTGAATCACACTTTCAATTTCAGCTCTATAGAGCCCTATTCAGAGCTGCAGCAGGGCTGTCTTTTCAGAAATGCCCAGCTTGTGCAGCTTTCCTTACATTCCACTAAATGTAATGTGATTTCAGTAAAAAGATACAGTTCCTTCGTGTTCCCCTGTCAGAAAATGGATATCTTTGTTCACTGACTGGATTATAATAATCCTTGAAACCAGCACAAATTTTTTCAGCATTGCTCATGAAACATGTTGCGAGCCTCTTTGCTTATCAAGGGGGCTTTAAAACAAAAAGAATCTGAAACAGCAAGAGACGAAGGAAAACTAGCCAGTCGTGTATTAACTTCGCCTGCAGCTTTGCCTGTTGGTTTTGTTGAATGCATCCCCTAAGCTGCAGCAATGAACGATTACATCTAAATCATCAGCAGTTCTCTGCTTCGGTTTAACAAATGGCTTGAAAAAGAAATACGACATATTCAAAAATGTATAAAGCTCTGTGAACTTGATTTATAAGATGGAATGAATAGTTGCCTCTTCTGAGTACAAAATTGAAATACACAGAGTGATTCATTTATCTTGCAATGCTGTGAAGAAAAAACTGGAATGGAAGGATATAGGCACAGAAAACGAGAGCCCAAGACTGTGACGCACTGTCACACACCTTCTGGCTACCAGAAGAAAAGTTCAAGTGAAGAAGTTGTTTCAGAGTGACAGTGTTCAGGAAATATTACGTGATTCATGTACTATTCAAAGTATGCTGGGTGATTTAGTACATGGGTGAATATGAATTGGATAAACTGAAGTATTTCTAAGAGTTTCTTGGAAACAAAAATGCTGTTAAATTGTAAAGTCATTTCAGCTCCCTTCCCGGGACCGCTGGAATTCCTAGACTACTGTGCCGATACGACCAGTTACGTCCACTTGACCACTTGAGTAATGACCCCATACCAGAATGTACTGTATCACTCACACACATACTGCTAGAGTGTAGCAGATCACGTTCCTTATCCAGGAAGCAAACCTATCTGATTCAAGCATATCAGATTCCTTTACTTTACTATATGTAATATACTGTAGGTGAAATTTTTTTCACTTTCTAAGCAGCTGAGCTGCTTTCCCCTTACTAGAGCTCTGCATCTGCAAGCATCTGACACAGGGGCTGTTTTACTGGAGAGTACCTTCGGTTTGTTGCCATGGACAATAACGTGTTTCCAGGCTAATCAATCGAGTTTCTCTGCGGTTATTGGTGAGAAGCGTCATGAAATCGCCGTACAATGTGTGTTACACTGAACACAGAACTGACAAAGATCGAGTCACAGAACCCTGGAAGCAATGTTGCAGCCTGCTCTTTTTGCAGACCCCTTGAACATGGGCTAACCACACCTAGGTGCTATGTTCAACAAAACTAGTTTCATGAAACACCAGAAAAAACTTTTCTGAAGATCCAAAGCCCCAGAACTGTGCAGCCAGGACTAAACATGCTGCACTCTCCCCGACTGTGTTGACTTTGTACACATACAGGGAAGAGAGTACGTGCTGCACTGCACCATTGTAAAACCTTATAAATAATGTAAGCTCTCCATCAATTCATTTTCTAACAGGCTTCTTCCAATTCAGAATTGCAGGGGGAGCCAGGGCTTATCCCAAAAAGCAACAGGTGCAAGATGGGTACACCCTGGACGGGACGCCAGTCTATCACAGGGTAGACACAGACAAATGCACACACTCACACCAGGACCAGTTTCCCCAGAGCCTAACTGACCTTGGACAGTCTTTGGACTGTGGGAGGAAACTGGAGCACCTGAAGGAAACTCAACCAAACCTAGGGAAAACATACTAACTCCACACACATAGTGCCCAGTTCCAGAATCGAACCCAGGACCCCAGCACTGCGATTCAGCAATGCTAACCAGTGCGCCACTATGCTGCCCATGTAAGATCTCCAAATGTAAAAATCATTCAGACTACTCCTCCACCATCTTCATGCCACAGCAGAAGGGAAAAACAACTTGTGTTTCTCCTTGATACTGCTTGACGGTGCAAACTTTCTAATATCATAAGAATTCTCCCTGCTGCCTCAAGATGCACCTGCACCTTAGATGAGATGAGGCAGTAATTTCCCCTTGTCACTTTACATGTGTGAAAACCCTCAGGCTGTGATTGATGTAATTGCATCCCCAGAGAACTGGATGCTAAAGCTCGGTTGTTCAAAAGTTGATTGGGCACAGAAAGAGCAGAGGAGAGACACTGGAACCAACAAATTGCCAGGTAAACTAAGTAGTCATCTTAAACGAGAGGTAAAAATCAGTAGTATTCAGTATTACCTTACTTGCAGTGGTGAGAACAGCAGAGAGCAGCAGATAAGCCTCTGGACTCACTATTAATAGGTTGTGGGTTTAAGTCCTCGCCACAGACACTTTACTGTGATACTTTACCACAGTTTCTCCAGTTCTCCTTATCTGGGGGTAACCCTGTGATAAAGTGGGATACCATGCAGAGGGTGCTAAGTCACGTGTTTTTAGTCTATTTTACATTACAGTAACCAGGATGGGCTCTGGCTTGACTATGCCCTGGCATAGACTTTGCCTTTACCTGCATATAAAGACTGATGACACACTTCAGGGATGTTCAGACACAAACCTCCAAGTATCTCCAGTCATTCTGTAGTCCTCCCTCAAACAAAAACATCAGAGCCGTTCTAAATAAAGACTTGTGTAATGCAGGCTTGACCTACACTGTGAGTTGGAACATCCTGTGGCCCACCCAGAGTGGAGCTGACCAGCCCTGTTATAGAGAGACATGCTCGCAGGAGCTCTGTTCTGGACAAAGATACTTTTTACACGTCCTGTAAAGCCCACTCCGAAATTTCGGATGCTTTTTACAAACGCGGACGGTCCCGGCTTTTCTTTTTTAAATCAAGAAGTTCTGGTGAGATGGGGGGGGGGCAAGGGAAAAGGCCAGAAAAAACAGCAACAGAGAAATGAAAAGAATGAAGCTGGCAAGAAGATGACAGAAGATGCGATTGAAGCAAACCAGCCTCTGCTCTCGAGCGTCTGCTCCGCACCGCACTACAGCCAGCAGCACGCTAATGGCTCGTAAATGGAGCCCACAGTCACAGAAGAGGGGTGACAGATTTTGCTGGGGGGTTTTTTTTCAAAATGAAAAACATTTGTCCCTCTGCTCCCCACGCCAGCCCACACAGCACACCAAGATATCCACTTGCAAACGTCCAAGAATCCAGGCTGTAAATAGTTTGAGAGGAGGGAACAAAAGGCAGCTATTCTGAAGTCAATAATTACTGCATTTTTCTCATTGCAGTGCGTGTCTTGCACGTCCCCGTGACACAGTGAAGAGCTGCTCGGAGGAAACCACTAAGGAATTATGACTTTGGATGCCTTGATCCCTGAGTGCCACATTCCCACTGAAACCACTCTTATCCCTGGCTTGACACGATAATCTTAAATAAGAGCTCTCTGGACAGCGTTATTTACTTTGTACATCACAATGCTTGTATCTTAATTCTTTTAAGATTCGCGGCATTGCGCTGCAGACTGGTGTGTACAAACACCCTAATAAAACAGTGGGAAAGTTCTTCACCTCAAGCTTAGTTGTTCATGGTATATCCACATTAATATCACTGTACATTGCGCAGCTCTGGATTTCTTCATTAAATCACATCTCTGAAGCTGAGTTCAGAGTCAAGACAGCAGCTGAATGAATCATAAGTGCTCCTTTAGGGGAGCAGTCTTCATAGCCTTACCTTGATAGATCCTGGATCCAGACCAGGCATTTACCTGTATCCTGAGGCTGAGGGAACTGAGGCCTTCAGAATCTGGTTCATCCGTTATTTTCCTGCCCTGTGTGACTTTGTGGATAAACTGGACAACTTGAATTCTCCTTCTGAGGTGGGCAGGAGCCTAGCCTATTAGTGATGTGTGGCACCCCTACAGACACTGTAATAATAACCCTCAAATCAAGTCAAGAGCATTAAACTGAGACAACCCTGTCCTGAAGAAATTTGGATTTTTCCCAGGAATTCTCTTCATCAAATGGAATAATTTGAGGAGAACTCCATGAGCCCACAACGGTTGTCAAGATTCAGTAAATATAGCCTTTGAACAAAATGAAACAATATTGGCATGTAAATGCACCCTCCTTTTAGGAGAAATTAATAACCGACACATTAACTGTGTTCTTAGGCTTTAACAACTTACTAGTTAAGGGGTTTGCTGTGTCAGTAACCACATTAATAATTCAGGAAAACTGCACATGGTGAATGTTTAGAGACATCTGCCGCAAAGGAACAGTTCATTCTACAACCGTATCTTAAATTTGCCTGAAATATGCCTTAGTTTGCCACTAGAAACAGCTTAGCCTTGGACTGTCACTCGAGCAGTTGATCCAAAACCATGCCACCCATTGTGCTGAACCAATTTTCTTGGGGAGGTGATTGACCCACTCAGTTCCTCCTCCAGTCATTCTTTTTCTGTGCTTTCAGACATTCTTCTGCTAATTCCTAACTCGCTCTCCCTTTACCTGGCCTCTCAAAGCCATGGTAATGACAGATTCCGGCTTAACGGATCCTGAGTATCTAGGTCACATTCACCTACCTGTAGAAATACGAAGGAAAGATCACACCACTAATGCTGCCAGCCTGTTTGTGGAGTTTTCTGCAAACAGTTTGCCTGGATGATGACTTCTGAAAGAGTGTGGACTTGTTCTGCCTCACAGAGTTGTGGAAAAGACGATGTACAGTACCGTATGTGCTTCTTGTATTAAATACCCATACAATACAAAGCCCATCAAAACTTGTCCGATAGCTAGAGCCTAACTGCTTGTTGAACTTGTGTTTCTGCTTAAGATGTTTTAAGATTTCAAATATTTTCATGCACACATCTTATTGCCATTTGTTTTTCTGCTTAGTATGTTGCAATTCCAAGTCCACATTCCTGGCATTTTTTTTAGTAGGATCACCGCTCTTGAAGTTATTTTTATTTTATCTGTCATAACACATCACATGGTCCCCTGCAAGCCATCTTAATTCCTGAAAATATGCAGCACACTTCAAAACAGACCTCTTCTATAGGATTTAATATTTTTACATTAAATTACTTGTAAGTATGCTAGTGTCTTATCCTCTGGCCCTGAGGGCTCTTTCATACAAAGACAGGCTTCTGAAGCAGCTAATATGACACTAACCCAGGCAGCGCGCATTTAACTATAAGCACCAGTTTGAATGCGCAGGTTGGAGCGTGTTTGTGGCACACCTTGACATATCATCTGTGTCAGTACCTATTGGCGAATACAGACTGAATTGACTCAGGCAGTGAGAACTGCTATATATTAAACCATTTGTCTCTGTAGAAAAACAAATACCCTGGCATGGCGTGTGCTTTTACTTTCAGAACAGGTGTTTCTTGGTCTGTAATTATTCGGATGAGATGTGTGTTGTGGCATTAATTTTATCCATCATCCACCTGATACTGTGGTGTATTTGGCACCTAAGGAGAATTTTCTACATGTCCTAGATTAATGGTGGTAATCTTCGCAAATCAAAAGGGCTGAATGTTTAATTTCAACGTTAATTAATTTCAATGATCACCCTGACTTTTTTTCCAATATGGGACAACAGTGATCATTAAGGGGAGTTAGCGTGTTAGTGTGTCCTTCTGCTGAGGGATCACATGGGCAGGCTGTATACCTCACAGGACTGAGGGAACAGGACAGGGATCAGGTACACATGGGATTTACATCATCCCCCAGTGAAGCTGTGAATCAATCACCATGAAGGAAGGCATGCTTTCCCATAGCTGTTAAACAAAAGGCATGCAATCCGATATCCTCTCTGGCAAGGTGGAAGACTGTGACAAAAGGCTCATGGGAGATTTTATACCTCCTCTTCCAAATCCCACGGCACAGATACAGAGGAGAAGCACACTCATACTTCAACACCTGCAGAATCATGTCCTGCTAAAAAACCTGCATCCACTAGGCCAGGCTACCAGAAAACAGAGGAGAGAAAATAAGACAAATAAAGAAAAGTAATTCTTCTGGCTACTGTCACTTTTGTTGGCTTGTCAGTTGAACAAGAAATGCAAGAATGCATTCACTGATTTTGTCTTCCTTCCTGAATTAGGGTCAGTCACATATTTCTTAGGTGCCTGGAGTGATCTAATTTTGAAATGTGTGCATGCACAAAAAACCTCAAACCTTTTAATTCTGTACGTCAGAATGGGCAACAATTCATTTCGTTTCAGAATTTCTCAGTATCGGTCTTTGCAAATGCACCTTCATTGCATCTACAGATTTAGATAAGTTTGGAATATACCCCCATTTTATTAAGTGCCAACTTTGTTAAGAGAGCTCACCTTTAATCCTTTAATGCAATAAAGAAGGCAGAGATGTTGCTTTGCTCATTCAGAGGAGCATAGAAGACCATGCAGGTCATAAACATAAACTATAGACACAAAATGGGAAACACAGATCTTCTACGTTACTTGTGAGAAAGACGTAGGTGTTTATGTTGACATATCACTTACATTTTCTCGACAATGTGGGAAAGCAATAAAAAGGCAAAGAAAATGTGAGGATTTATAGTCAATATAGCTAATACTATAGAATTAATGTATGAAAATTATACAATGTATGAAGATGGGCATGTACTGTACTTTTAAAAGCGAGGAAAAGGAAACATTTCTTTACACAAAGCATTGTGGGACTATGGAACAAGCTGCACAGCCATGTTGTTCAAGCCAATATCCTTGCTTCTTTCAAGGAACAGCTTACTGAGATGCTTGGATCAACTAGCCAGACAAGGTAAATGGACCAAAAGGCCTACTCTCATTGAAACCCTTTCTTTATCTCCTTGTAACCAAAGTTGTTTTATTGCAGTTTTTGAAATCCCTTCTGCAGTATATGTACACATGGCTTCATCTCAAAGACTGCAGTCCTGTAGCATTTCAACCTCCTCTCCTAGACGTTTCTGGGCAAATCACATTGACCGTTGTTCACATGGGAAGAAGCATTTTCTACACAGATTTTACTTAGGCAAGATGGCTTTTTTCTCTGTCTTTTACAGTACGTGCACAGTTGCTACTGCTGTCCATTATGATGAAGCCTTTTGTCTGAACTAAGGCAAAATGTAGGTCACAGGGCAAAGAAAATTCACATAATTAACAAAAAAGAAACAAGCAAAGAGGTTTTAATGATTTGGTTTTCATGAATAATTTGGGTGTTTCTCAATCCTTTATAATGCGTTATTCAACCCTAATGAAGTGGAACTGTGTCATCTTGCTGCCAGATCATTCTGGGCCTTCATGGAGGTAAATATAGTAACATAGGATCCAATGTTATGGGATCAAATGGAAACCAGCATGACCCAGAAATGCTTCAGTTGGCTCATTGAAATCTAAAACTTTCCTTACATAAGAAACCCTTTACCTAATTTATAGCTTTGCAATCTGATCATTTCATTGTGCCTTTGCTTCAAGTTTCACGCTGTTGTGGTAGATTTTGTTTTTGCTTTTGTTCTCAGTTGTTAACGTGTGTATGCAGTCACATCCGGAAGAGATTTAAAAATTCAGTGCAGGGAAAATCAGATTTCTTCCTGCACAGGACATTTAACAAGCATCAGTGGTTAAAAGAGGAATTTAATTTTCCTCCGATGTTCTTGGAGTGTGCTATGTTCAAGCCAGACTAACATCATTGGAAGGAGGAATTCATCCAAGTGGTCTGTCTTTAAAGAAATGTAAAAGATTGTGAAAACCTCAGAAAAGAGCCAATTGTTTATGGACAGAAAAATTGCTGGTTCGTTTACATCTTTTCAAAAGTAAGATGGAGAGTTCTGGCTCAGTCAGGATAGCCCATAAATGTGTTTTTTAGATATCAGGTGAGCTTAGGTCTTTAAATATACAGGTAGCGTGAAAAACTGCAACCCACTATGGACATTTATTTATACTGTATATTTGCTTTAATTTTGTGATTTATTTTAATTTGTGTGGAATTTCTGATTTCTGAGCCATGGGCTGTTGCAGATAGTCCAGAGATGTGAGACCTTACTTGCTATTTGCATGTCTGTTCAATGCCAGAAAAGATTAAATTTAAATTTGGCGAGTGATAAGCCGTGAAAATACTGCCCGTGGAATGAGATTTAACAAGTTACTTATAAAGCCACACTGGAAGTCCTAAGCAAACTAGAATTTTCTTCTGCTTTCTCTATTGATTATGAGCTCTTTAGTTAGAAATTGGGTTTTGTTGTGCTAAAATGGGGCAGCATGATGATGCAGTGGAGAGCATAGCCACCTTGCCCCACTAGAGCCCAGGGTGCTATCTGTGTGGAGTTTAATGTTCTCCCCATGTTTGCATGGGTTTCCTCTGGGTGCTCATGTTTCCTTCCAAAGACATATTGGCATGTTAACTGGCTACTTGAAAAACTGGCTCTGGTGAGAGCAGGGGCGTGTCCTGCTATGGACTTGTGTCCTGCCCAAGGTGTATCCTGCCTTGTGCCCATTGCTTGCAGGGTTAGGCTCTGGCTCCCCAGCAAAACTGTGACCCTGCAGTTAGAAAATTGATGGATGGAGGTACTAACAGACCTTATCCACGTACGTAATGTAAGGTACAAAAGTCTAAACTGTCTAAAGTTACACCTCTCTGTCTTCAGGTGTAACAGTAATTGACTTAGAAAATCTTTCATCCCCGCTATAATCTCACTCTCAAACAACGTCAAATAACTCTCTTCTCTCCTGTAACACTACTGTTCTGTATTCTTTGGTGGTGATGTTTGTCTGTTTTTTGTTGCATTGTTGTGTTGGACCCTGTGATATAACACACCTCCCCTAGGGGATAATAAAGCTTGAATTAAATTAAAAATCAGTGAAACATTGCATGAAGCAGGCCAAGTTTTGAAGATGGTTCCAATAAATGTAGTAATATGCTTATTTATTATCAAAAGTGGTGGAGGACATGCAGTTGCAATCAGCTTTGGGTTCACAGTGTGCACACATTTGAAGCAGCAGTCCATCTTAGTTGAATTATTTCAGATGTCTGATTCCTTTATCCAAAAAGGGGAAAAGGTGAGTTAAGACTACAGCTCTTCCTGTCCCTGTATCACTTTGGTAAGCTGTACAGCTGAAGCAAAAACTGACAAAAAATAAATGTGTAGTAACAGATTTGTCTTAAGAATGTTTCTATTTATCTTTAGGACTAAATTGCTCAGTAGTGATGCACGTAATAGCCATTAGTGTAGGTGTCATATTATTCATTGATTTGTTTTTTTCAAATGAGGCATGCAAGCACTTGTTTAATAGTCATTCCAAAGTTATTTCGTCACTGCACCCCTTAGTGATCACAGGCCCTCTTGTATTGAAGCTTTCAAAGCTTTGAAAAAGATAGATAGATAGATAGATAGATAGATAGATAGATAGATAGATAGATAGATAGATAGATAGATAGATAGATAGATAGATAGATAGATAGATACTTTATTGATCCCGTGAGGGAAATTGCAGTGCAACAGCAGCTTTACACAGACAACACAGCCACAGTGTAACGAATGATACAATAATAATAGTACAATACATACAATACAATCAGTACAGTGAGGGGTGCACTAAAAGAGTTACTCACAGTCCGGACACACAAAGAACAAACTACAACAGAACAGTACACAGAAAAATCGTATCACACATATGAATATAAATATAGATGTAAATATAGATATAGATATAAATATAAATGTATTGCACGGGTCCCTGGCATATATTGCACAAAAACCGGTTGTAAACGGGAAAAGAAAAAGAAAGAGAACAGATGTAGCAGTAGATGTGTAGATGCGTTTATTCCAGAAACAGGTCACTGTCGATGTTGCCTCTGCCAAGACGCAAGGTGGATGCATTGTACAGTCTTATGGCAGAAGCGAGAATGACCTCCTGTAGCGCTCCCTGTCGCACCGTGGATGAATCAGTCTATTGCTGAACGACAACAAAAAGAGACAACATTATAATGAAGGGGCAGAGGCAGAGAAACCATTAAGCCATGAGGCTGCCATCAGATCCATCCATCTTCTCATGTCGCCATTACGGCTTCTTATCAACTGAGGGGGGTGAGGGGCACTGAGCTACGGAGGAAATGAGGCCACTTCTGCAAAACTTCTTCATTTTCCGAAAAGTAGAGTCTGTTCTTCCCCTCACCACCTCTACAGGTCCAGCTCTTCCCCAGTGATTGAATACTTTGAAACCGGTTCCTGAACAATTCAAACACAGAGTTGAATTCCTAATGAACCTCATAAGAAAAACAAATGAAATAAAATACCGAACTGCGAGGAGAAAGCTTTGTGTGTAAAAGGAGTGGCGAGTGGAACATGGGTGCACGCCTAATTCACACCTGGTTTTTCCTTTCACAGCAGAGAAAACAACACGACTTGCCTCATGACATCAAGGGGGAACAAATGTTCGGGAAAAGGCTGAAGCTGTCAGTGCAGGCATTCAACACAGCACGCAGACAGCACTGCAGGCTGCCATACTGCAGACCATGGCAGTATGTCCTGATTGACATAAGCTGGCATCCAGCATCCAATACTGTGCCTAAGACTAAGTGTTCTGACTACCCTTTTCATTTGAAAGTAGAAATACATTGCTGTCCAGAATGTGTATAGATATACTATATGATGTCCAAACTGCCAAACTGCTAAACTGCTTCAACCAAGGCAGGTCACATGGGGCAGTGCAGTGGCTCTGTGGCTAACGTTCTGCGCCTGTGGCTGGAAGGTTGCCGGCTTGTATCCTGCGGCCTGCAAAGGAATCCTACTCCATTGGGCCCCTGAGCAAGGCCCTTAACCCCAACTTCTCCAGGGGTGCTGTATAAATGGCTGACCCTGCGCTCTGACCCCAAGCTTCTCTCCCTGTCTGTGTGTCTCATGGAGAGCAAGTTGGGGTATGTGAAAAGACAAATTCCTAATACAAGAAATTGTATATGGCCAATAAAGTGATCTAATCCTATCCTGGCAAGCAATGGGCACAAGGCAGAATACGCCCTGGACAGGATGCCAGTCCATTGCAGGACACACAAAGACACAACCATGCACACACTCACACCAGAGGTTGGTTTTCCCAGAACCCAATTCACCAGGTTGTGCTTGGACTATGGGAGAAAACCAGAACACCCGGAGGAAACATGCGAACTCCACACAGAGCACCCCCCAGGAATTGAACCAAGTGCCCCAGTGCTGTGTTAACCACTGTGCCATTGTGCTGCCACGATGTGATGTCATTTTGTAAAACATTATTCCAAGCAAACAAAGTACCTAAACGAGCCGGAGAAGCAGTAACTACGCTGGGTTTTTGGTGGAAGGGGATTAAAATTCTGAAATAAAATTTTGGTCCTCCTAGTATATTTTTTCTCAAATTCTCCATATTAGAGTGGATCAATAAAAGGTGGTTTCGTTTTTCCTTAATAACACACTACAGACCCTACAGACAACTGACAATTTTTTTTTGTCTTCCATTGTTATTTCTAACAATAATAAGCTTCCCTAACCTCTCAATTTTTGCCTTTTTTAGCCATTCTAATATTTAAATATGAGTAGCATTGATTTACAGATATGCTGGCGCAGTAGTTAGCATTGCTGCCTCACAGCACTGGAGTCCTGGTTTCAATCCTGGACCTGGGCTGCTGTCTGTGTGGAGTTTACGTGTTCTCCCTGTATTCTTGTGAGTTTCCTCCCACAGTCCAAAGACACAGGTTAACTGGCTGCTGTAAAATTGGCCCCTGTGGGACAGTGTGCCCTGTGATGGACTAATGCCCCATCCAGGGTGCATACTGCCTTGTGCATGTTGCTTCCTGAGATAGGGTCCAGCTCCCCTGTAACTCTGTACTCGATAAAGTGGTTAAAAAGTGGTTGGATGGATTTACAAGTCTGCACAGGAAACAAAGACATTAGGGGTATAAGTTTCGAAAGGACTGCATCTTGTTGGTTTTCTCCCTCTTATATGAACCCATCTTGTAACAGGAGGGAAGTTCTGTTTTCTCTATTTCACAAACAGAAGTGAGGGGGAGCACAATCTTTGCGCAAACTACTATAGTCAGAACATTCTTGCCACATTTCTGGGAAATGTCAAATTCATGGAAGGATTTCCAAGCCAATATAAGAAAATGGTACTGAGTCCAAAATTAACAGAAAAAGGCGATGAAGAAAAAAGCTAATAAAAAGAGGGGTATTTCTGGAGCTTAAGCTTTGAAAATATCTAGATTTACCTGCATGTCACTAATGCACGTCTTCAATAATACCCGCTAAAACCAGTCTTCAATTTTTCCTGCTTGTCTTCAGTGAGGCTGATCCTGAGCTGGATGGTTTTACATATTAATTCTCACGTCCACAAATGTTCTGAGTTGTTGAATTTGCGTGACCAGACAATGCCTCTGATAAATAAGGCTGTTAATGTATCTTTCATCCATTTTCTTAACAATTCATTCAGTTCAGGGTCACGGGGAAGCCGGAGCCTATCCCAGCAAGCAACGAGAACAAGGCAGGGTACACCCTGGATGGGACACCAGTCCATCACAGGGCACACACAGACACAGACATACTCACACCAGGGCCAGTTTTCCCAGAAACCAATTAATGTCCTTGGACTAAGGGAAGAGACCAGAAAACCTGGAGGATACCCATGCAAAGATGGGGAAAACATACAAACTCCACACAGAGAACACCCCAGGAACTGAACCCAGAGCCCCAGTGCTGCAAGACAGCTAACCCCTTCGCCATTGTGCCAACATAACCCTATCTTAAAGCACAAAAAAATAATGATGCAGGTAAGTCATTTTCATTATTCATTTGTATTTCAATTCAGAATTCTGTCCTCTATAGTAGAAAACAAAAAAAATAATAATTGCATTTAAACTTACGTTTCAGGTCAAATTTATTGCAGTTCTTTATTAAAACCTGGCTGAGAGCTGTTTCACTTAGAACATTGTCTTATAAAAAAGCCTAATAATTAAATTTCAGGTAGAGACACCTGAAGAAGACTCCACAGCCGAAACATACTTTTTTTCTTTTCCTTTCAGCACGGAATAAATCTTTACCTGTTCCTAATTATTCAAACGTTGCATATGGACATTGTTAAATTGAAAAGATTAGTTTCAGAACTTCCTACAAGCATTTCAACAGCGGATAAAAACGAAGATTCTGAATAAGATCCTAAGTAAGGTTACAAACGAGAGGAGGCTGTTCAGTCCATCTAACCCATTTGGTAAATTAACGGATTTGAGGTTCCCATCCATTTGCTTATTTAATGAAATCATAATATCAGCTTCAACGACATAGCTGGCGTGTTTGCTCCACACTCCCACAACTCTTTGGGTTCACTCCTGCCTCCTGTTCACGGTTTGAAATGCACGTGCATGAAGTTTCTACCAGTTCCTCTGGCTCCTGTTTTGCTGTTCAATCTGCACACAAACGTTAACTGCGATGTAAAGCCTAGATTTTCCAAACTTTGTTGGTGATTGTGTTCTTTGTGCACATTTTATCAGTAAAACGTATGATTTCGATCTCCCGTTTTCTTCGTTGCCCTATTTAAGGGGCTGGCGAAAACGAAGAGGTACTCGCCAATGCTACTGCCTGGTAATAAAATTGAATATTATTTAAAATATTTTTATCGAAAATCAGAGGGAAAGGGGTCTTATTAGGGGTCGCAACAGCCACTTTACCTTAAAGTGACTGTTAAGATGTAACATGCGCTCGTTGCAGTTTATGTTCTCCATCGTTTGAGCGCCGTTCAACAACTATATGCTAAAATCTCGCTTTTTGCTGAAAAGCGTCTTTTAAGCAGCGGCTTTCTAGTTCTTACTGATTGGTCCTTAGCGTGGGTGTGTTCTTATGGGCGTACATAACCGGATCAATGACTTCCTAATTTAAGGAGAAAGGTACTGTACTAGATGTAACTCAGATGGGACGCTTTCAGTTTGTTTACAGAAACGGGTTTTTGTACGAGACACTACGAGGCTGTGTACAGGAAAGTTTATCGCAAGGGTTACTTTAGTAGTAGTGGTATTGGCCTGTCCAGAATGAGTTTATTTTTGGCTAAGAAGACAAGAGTGTCTGTGACATATGTTCCAACTCCAAGAATGTTCCTAGAATGCAATTCAACACCACGCACCAGCTAGTTACCAAACACACAACATACGAAGTTTACATAGTTACTTGGTGTGAATTTTGTTATCATATACTGACACCACATATCTGATAATCACTGTTAACACAGTGAACACAGGCTAAAGTCAATCCGAAAATGATGGCAAAGTTTTAGGTTCTTCAAATAAAAAATGTTTCATAATATAGTGTTTCACAGTGGTGCTGTATACAATAAATCCATTTGGTTCATTATATTTTGTAGCTAAACAATTCGAAAGACATATTGTACTGCCTAAAAATAAAATGGTTTTTGAATTATGGGAATTACATGACAGTGGTTAATTATGAGTTGCAATGGTTAGTACCATCTGTTTCAGATTGTAATAAAAAATGCCAAGAGATAGATTGTTTTCAAAGTGCTTTCCAAATCACGATATTTTCTAAATGTTTGCATATAGCAGGGTAGTAAATCAAAAACATAAAGTAGGTCATATTAATTCTTGATTATTCCATGAAATTGAAAATGCTTTTGTGTTATCCCTCTGTTCTTCTTATTTGTTGTCAGGGAAGAGTCCAAAACTCTTATACATTAATACAATCTGAAACATATATAGTGAACAGCGCTGGCAGCATTTAAACGAATAGATTTTATCCCCTACCTTCTGATAACATTTCTTCTATAAGGAATCTTTGGAAATGACAAACTTTGAGACAGGAAATGCAAGTTTGCAATCCATCTTTTCTTCTTAATAGGATGACTTTTTGTTTGGTCTGTGACAGAGAAGCGGTTCCAGAATGCTTTTTTGACATAACATTATATATGCGATTCCTACGATGGAGACCGAAGTGGGCTCCCTTTTAGCCATAAAGCATGCTGAGATCCTTGGGGATTTAAAGACATTACATAAAAGTGTGTAATAATAATAAGGATTTTTCATCTTATTAGTAGGATTATTAATAGCAACCATAACATCAGAAATAGTAAGGGAAATATGTATGGTATTAATTTCCTACACAAGGTTTCTAACTGTTTGCACTTTGAACCACAACCCCCAAAATGGCCTGTGGTTCCAGTGATCACGTGATTACCCCGAATGAAAATCTAAAACAGCCCAAATTAAGCATGAGTGTGACTGTCAGCTCTCCAAACATGCCTTTGTGCAGCCTGTGCTGAATGGAGCAGCTGTCTCCAGTAAGATATGGCTGAGTGATGCAATGTCTGCCAAGCATTACGGCTCTTGCCCCCTTTTCTTTGTGAGCTTGGCAGCAGTGGCTACTCGAATATAATAAAACACAGAGACCAGGCTTCCTTCGCGTCAGGCTGCTCCAAAGACATACAGTAAAGAAGGACACATGCATTACTGTGTATGCAATCTCATGACTCTCTCGATTTAGGTTAGGCAAGGAGCGTGGTGGGTAATATCTCAGCCAGCGACCTGAAGGGTCATGCCCTGGCTGAAAAGCAGTATTTGTGGTCTTAAAAACCAGTGATGCACCATTGTGCGCGAAAGACCCCTCGTCCTTGTACACCACATTACCTAATTAGCTTCTTGAGCCAAAGGCAGGACCATTTGTTTTCCCAATTCACTGAATTCTTGGGGGGAGACATGAAGTGGACTGATCACTGAGAGAACTGAGATAAAAGAACACTTCATTACCAACCTGTCATTTCAAAGTCTCACCTTCGCTATTAAAAAGTTAAGTGACCCTTGTTTTCCCCAGCAGGCAACCGCTGGCAAGATGCCCCATACATAGTAATTTAATTGGGTGGGCAACGTGCCCATGCTAAAAAATCGGGCCTATTGTTTTTTGATTAAATGTTCCCTCTACTTTTTGGATGTTTTATGTCACTTTAAAATGTTGAAAGAATGTTAGGAAATGTGTGCTTGGATTTCCTGGGGTTTGTTTAACTCGTTCGGTCTGCCACGAATAAGACAACACAAAATGTGTTGCACTGGGCTTCATTTTTAACTATACTGCATGACATTTAATTACAAACGCCCGACATTTCCGCAATGTTTTACAACTTCAAAGAATCTTCCGGGGGTAGACAAAAAGTACAAAGCGTTGACTTTACCGCCGACTTGAAACGGTGAATCAGGGGTACTACGATTGCTGTTATAAAGATGCACATCAATTTGCCCACTTCTCGAGGTTTCGAAAGGGATGCGATTCACGTTTTTGCAAAACAGATTGTTCATGCTTCAGTTTCAAGCTAAACCTTCATTAAAAGCAAGTTTTGTATTTAAAAGTACACATTAAAGTACACGTGACCGGTATTTGAAGATGTTGTAGTAAAACGTGGAAATCTTGGGTTCTTCCAGTTAAGTGCCTGCCAAGCAGTTTCACTGACTACTTCAATGTAGGAGAGGGAGGGCTGGCAGCCTTAGTCCAATGAATTATTTTAGCAGAGACGGTTCTTGTCCGCTATTAGTGCAAAGAAACCTTGTAATTTACCTTCGCCAGTGACTGTAGCCACATTATTTAAATTATAGTGTTGACAAATAGTGGTACGCAGAATCTTAATGCGTATTTCTGACACGAGGTTCCAAAGCAAGCAATTGAAGAAGATTTATAAGATATAAGAAGATTTTTAGGATGTGAAATAATCGGCCAATTGCATTTATTTTCAGGGACCTCTGGCGACACGAGTGTACGACGACCTCCCTTGTAAAAGCTGTTTCGGTGAAACCTGCCAAGCATGTTATGTAGCTCGTGACGGGCGTCTATGGCATTATTACAGGGCATTTAATCGAGTCTGTTTTAAAGGCAATGCAATACCGCGTTAGCAATCGTGTAACAGGGTTTTGCTAAAGATTAGTAATGTATATACTATAAAAGTCGAGTTTTGTTTTTTTTTAATTCGTTTTAATGCGACTAATGAAACTATTGTCTTTTCTGATTGTTTCATCGACCTCGACCCCCATTCGCTAACCCCTGGAAAAAAAAAATGCCTTTTGCTTTACACGAAGACACTGACACATCGCTGCCACAATGGTCTCTGACAAGTTTGCTTGTGTGAATTAAGTCTCAAGTTTGACATTCTAGTTTTGGTATAAAATGCCTACTGCATCACATTATTGATACTGATCTAGTCTCTGTTCATGTAGTAGCATTATTGCTAATAAGTCCCAAAGGTGTTAGGTGTCGTGACTTCACACCGGGTAGCATGAATTGGTGAATAAATGAATTAAAACGAACATCACAAACATTCCAAAATTCTTACGCATTGCTTATGTGAGTCACGCTCAGCTCACATACAGCCTAATTTATATAGGAATGTATATATCTGCACTCTTTCTTTAAGACATTCAGCAGATCATCGAACGTTACGAAGTGAAGGGAGATGTTTCATGTCTAAATATTCGTAAAAGGTATAAAAAATCACAGTCTCTCGGAACACTTCCACAAAGTTTAGTTTATCCAAGGGGGGAAACTTTCGCTCTGACCACGCCCCTCAAACTTGGACGTGGATGTCTGCGCCTGTGATTGGTCGGGAGCCACGAATGACAACACCTGCTGAACTCCTTCATCAAAAATGACACCAGGGCTTTGCGAAAATATAGGCAGCATCCATCGCCTTTCCAGCACGCGTTCAGTACTTGCTTGAACAGCAAGCGTTAGACAATTGGCTGATCAATTCATAAGCGCTCCGAGAAACTGGCGCGCTGAAACACACACACAATATAAAATAGAGCCCTCTTACTGGCTGCACTCTTTCATTCATTTAAAGTGCCGGTTTAAGAAAGTGAGGCTTTAAGGAGACCGGAAAATGATAGTAAAATGTGCGATAATTCTCCTGATTTTTGCAGTCTTCGAACAAGCGGTGGGGACGGATATTACTGATCATCACGAAAACCCGCAAGACAAACCAGCTAGCCAGCAGAAAGGACGGCTTTCTCTGCAAAACACAGGTAGGTGAAATGCAGGGACGTGAGCTCCAGCCTGCTGTTCCGCCTGACTCACTCCGTAGACATTTGCTGATGAAATCTTCAACGACTGGAGCTGCCTGTACTGTACACACGTGCTCTGCTTGGATAGTAAATGAATGCTTTGTATTAATATTGAGGTTGCCTTTTTTTCCCATTGCTTTATGAAGTGTCGACGGCCGCATAAAATGATCGTGTTGGTTCTGAGCACATTACTGGGAAAGAGGTGATATTCTATGCCCCAGCACTGCATTCTTCCAATTAAAAAAGGAAGTCGATACCTTGCACGAGCAAAGACATTCAATATCTTAGTAAACTATTAATAGCACTCCGCAAGGTAGGATAAGTAACATATGGAAACAGGTCCTAAAGGTATATTTAAGATATACATGTGCATATGTGCGTACTTGAACACAATTGCAGCACACAAATTAACGAGAGCGTTCAGTGTAAGCAGGCTGTGGCTATACGGCGTTAGTAACACGTAGCATGTTGGTGAAGTATCTGCCAAAATTCCAAGCTGGAAAAAATACTCTCATAAAAATGTTTAGCAGAAAAGATTATATTGGTTGCTTGGCATGCTTTGTTTAACATTCAACTGGTATGTGGGTGAGGTGATTTAGCCGTGGCAAAGAGCGAAATGTAACTTTACGAACGTTTTAAAATAACGGTTCTTAGGAAGGATGGAAGAACTTAACCAACATGAATTAACGCGCCATGAGCAGCACACGAGGAGGAAAGTGTCTCCGGACCCAAAGATTTGATCCTTTGTACAGTATTATCATCACAGGTCCCCTTTTGTTGTGAGCAAACTGGACATCTTCCCGGGGGGGAGAAAAATATGTTTACGAGGAAATAAAGCAGAATTTAACCCTCGAAATAATGTCCTGTACATTTAGTTCTTAACCCCCCTCCCCCAACCCACACATACGCACACCACCACCTTCAAAAAAAAAAAAGACGCAGGTTTGCACATTACGATCCTTCACTCAATCACCCCACTGTGCAATTCAATGCACGTTTTGACCAGCTCGTGTGATCCAGGCACATTCTCGTCCGGATGCCAACACAAGCACAAGCGCCTCACTTTACCGGCACACAACTTACAGCTCAAGCCTGTGTCTCCCCTCACAGAGGCTCTTTCTGTCAGCAACCAGGATTTCTCAAATCAAACAGCCGGCCCAAGAAATCTTTAATTAGCTTTGGCTGTTCTTTTTTTTTTTCTTTCTCCCCCTAGTCCTACCAGCGAATGCACGTTTGTGAAATTGCCTTTTTTTTTTCAAAAACTAAAAAACGTACGGTCTCCGCTTGGTACTATACGAATCATAACCAGTTCTATTTACACAGGTAGCCAAAGCGAACATAGATACAGAATAATACTCGTAAATTAAACCCATCTGCGGCAGAAATAATGGAGTGGATTTGGAGCCCATCATACAAGTACCTTTGGATACGGATCATTACATAGAAATAATTCATTGGAATCGCCTGACGGGCCTTCCCTGAAGCTCCCTGGTTTTAAAATGGTTAAGATCACGCTCCGTAGGTGGAGAGATACCATTACTGGTATCTTTCTCTAAGCTGACCTTATTAATTCTTTCACTGCGGAGCCGGTACCGCAGTACGTGAAGAGACTGGGTTTGGAGACGCCCAGAACAGTAGTCCTTAAAGCGATATAAAAATCGACTTGATTACCATCAGACCGTGTATTACATTGCCTAAAACTGCTACACGCTCAGAACACAGTGCCGTGCTAAATTAACTTCAACTTCACACTTTTTTTTAAATGAGAAGATTTTTTTTAAATGCCAAGGATAACTTTTTTTAAACGCGGACCGGTACTGCAGTAGTTACAGTAGAGGTAATGCTTCTGTATATACTGTACATAGATCATTTCGATATTTGTTTTTTTTTATATAAATGCAGGCTGTGATAACGACGATAAACCGTTTCCACTAGATATAATAAAATCCGCTGAGAATAGTGACTTATCAGAGGTAGCTTGTGTGTGCTCCTCTTTGAAAATGCTAATGAATACGTATTGTAGTCCAGGGTTGATATAGTAAGGAGGGATAACTTTATGCAGTTGTCTTCTCTTTGACCCACATAAGCTGTGCTGTTTCTGTGCCCTTCCCTAGGTTTACAAGGTCAATCGTGTAAGGATGTGTCTGTCTCCATTCATCACTTGTGTAAACTCAGAGCAGATGGTATTTCATCATGCAAGCATCCCAGTAAGCTTTCAGTACTTGAATGCCAGTTTAAAAATAGATGCAATACAGTCAGAGGGGCACCTCAAAGGTAAAAAGACATGTGCCTTATCACCCACTCTCTGCCTCTGTCTCTTCTTCACAAATCCGGTAGAATCAGTGGAGCTGAAGCATGTCAGCAAGCCAGAGTTTTCAAAAGTCTGGTGTCACCTGCCTCCCTCTCACCCACTGGTGTACCGCAGTCTCTTAAAAACCACACGCGTTGCGGAATAATGTCAGAAAGCCACAGAATATGTTTTGAGCCAAGGGAGAAAAGAAGAATTGCGTAATTCCAAAAATTACTTGTCAGAATGACACGGAACTTGAAGTTACACTCCTCTCTGGGTGACACATCTTGCATCACAAATGGAAAATAATGTTTTTACTGATTGCAGTACACTGCATTCGAGCAACGCGCCCTTCTTACAGGAGTTTCTCCATTTTCCTTCAGAGCTACAGCCTACCAGTGTGTTTTTTTTATACTCATGGTTAGGTAAAGGTAGCCACAAGACACTCTGTGAAAGTGACTTAGTTTCATAGCTTTATATAAAAGTATAACCATTTTATAGGTTTCCTTACTGTAGCAATTTCATATTTAGAGCACTCATTGGGCGTGGAGTAATTGTACAGAGCATCGTCAGGAATGCCTGTTAGTTCACTTAAGAAGTAAATACTGTTATTCTAACAGACTTAAAGGGTTTTTACTTTATACATTATTACTCAAAACCTCGCCTCATATACCCGGTAATGCCACTTTCTTCTTCCTGTGATAGTCATCTGCTCTTTTACATACATTATACACTGATATCATAGCATTTTTTATTGTTTCACATTGCTTGTGCTTGTCTCATTTTGCTGCAGGTGTTAACTGTCAGCGTATTAAAGGATAATTACATTAAGGCTTGGCTGCCGCTCTGGGAGATGTGCTGATGGCACCTCCCTAAATGTATGGCTGCAAGATCGCCATGCAATGATAAACCCTTTTCTTGCCAGTAAAGCGTGAGGGTTTCAGCGAGAGGCACAGAGAGACCTGCCTCGGATCTCTCTTTGAAGGACGAGTGACTTTCTTTACGGAGACAAACCTATCCTTTAACCCGATGAAGCGTTTTGCCATCCTGCTAAGCTCGGTGATTCGGTCTCTATAGGTTGTTGTACTGGAAACCCTCCCAGGGTCAATACTTTGTGCAGCTGAACAAAATGTCAGGTGTTCTAGAATTCCGCCTGCAGTGTTTTTGCAACACACAGAAATTCCTCAATGTCCTTGCAGAGAAAGATGTGGTTAGGAAGCAGCTCTAAATCACAGGCTGAGAATTGATTGCTGTCGAAAGGCCTTCTAATTTTCACTTGCCCCTATGAATCTTGTCACATAGTGCAGCACTTATAAAGATATATAACTGTGTATCTTCATACAGTGCCCTTATCTATGTAATGTATTCCTTTTTTCAGGAAGTCTCTACAGTGGGCCCAACCACCCTTTGAGATGTTCCTTTTGATTGTTGCTCTTTAAAAAAATGGTGCCAAGTCAATAGCCATTCAACAACGTTTTCATGTTCACTTGTATACTGAAATTGATTTTTTTTGTGTGTCATCTCTTTTTTTTTTTCCTGCCCAGCTGAAATCCAGCATTGCCTAGTAAACGCTGGGGATGTAGGATGCGGCGTTTTTGAGTGTTTCGAAAACAACTCCTGCGAGATCAGGGGACTACAGGAGATCTGCATGACGTTCCTGCACAATGCGGGGAAGTTTGATTCGCAGGTAAAAACCTGACATGCGATTCAGCAAGCACCCTTTGGGACACAAATATTGTGACAAGAGCTTTGTACTCCAGAGGGCTGGTACTCCAAACCTCGATGGGGCCAACAACTTCTCAGGCCTTTTACTCAGACCAAATGTACAGTAAAACACAAAGCCGAGGACAAAAGGGGAAACTACAGGAAAGTGTATATAAAACCAAGAGTAGGAGGCACATCTTTACACAAAGAATTGTGGGAGTGTGGAACAGGAAACCCAGCCTGGTGGTTGAGGCTGATACTTCGGCTTCCTTCAAGAAAACGCTGAACAAGATCCTTAGATCAATAAGTTAATAACAACCAAACATACCAAATGAGCACAACGAGCCTCCTCTCGCTCGTGTGTAAGCTTTCTTATGTTTTTACCAGTAAAACAGGTTCTGCCCCTCGTTTTAGGAGATTGGATGAAAAGCAGTACCCAGCAGTATTGCTGTAGCTTCCTGATCTGCACTCTCAAGACCACCAGTTCCTCAAGTCGCTTAACAGACAGCCCAGCTGCACATGAATCGATGAGCTTTCATACACGATAGCGAATTATCCAGAGCTGTTGGCTCGGGGAACAGGAGATACCTCTGCGTGGGCAAGATGCAAGAAAAATGCTGTGAAAACAAACAGCCCCATACAGAACAGTAATATCTATAACTGCACAGATGATGTATTGGGTAATAAGCTTTGGGGATTGGAGCCCTGGGCTCTCCTTGACTGATGTTTTTAAAAGTTTATTTTTCTCCTAGTCATTGCTAGAGGTCTCATTTTTATTTATAGGAAAATGAGAACCAAAAGAGCATGTCACTTCTCCTGCTAGTAATGTTTTGCTACCTTAGATGGCTTCGAAACAGCTCCAGCCAGCCTTTGTCTGGGACACAGCCAGGGGTTATCCAAGGGGTTGGTGATCCATTGCTCTGCAGGCCAATGTAGTGTTCTTCTTTGACAGGGTAAATCCTTCATCAAAGACGCTCTGAAGTGTATGGCTCACGGGCTGAGGCACAGGTTCAGCTGCATCAGCCGCAAGTGTCCGGCCATCAAGGACATGGTGTTCCAGCTGCAGAGAGAGTGCTACATCAAGCACAACCTCTGCTCCGCGGCCAAGGACAACGTCAACGTCATGGTGGAGATGATCCATTTCCAGGACCTGTTTCCCAAAGGGTAGGTGCTGCCACCCGAGCTTCGATACGACCTGCAGCCAGCCCTGCCGATCCGGGATCCCCAAAGGCATAGCACAGAAAGGGGGAGCCCCCCCTGGACTGCCCGAGAAAAACACATCACCCCCCCCCCAAGACAAGTACAAGTATGGCTGCCCTCATTCAGTAATCATCAGAGCGTGGCTTTCAATTTGTTACTATTGTGTGTGACGTATTGTTCTTATCGTTTATTATTATACTGATTATGGGGCGGCACAGTGGAGCAGTGGTTAGCATTGCTGCCTCGCAGTGCTGGGGTTCTGGGTTCAGTTCCAGATCTGGGGTGCTGTCTGCATGGAGTTTGCAGGTTCTCTCTGTGTTTGAGTGGGTTTCCTCCAGGTGCCCCGGTTTCTTCCCACAGTCCAAAGTCCACGGTCCAAAGACACACTGGTGGGTTAAGTGGCTTCTTTAAAATTGGCCCTGGTGTGAGTGTGTGCCCTGCGACGGACTGGTGGAAAACTGTCCCTGGCGTGTGTCTGCCTTGCGGTGAACTGGAAGCGGTGTTTGTGCCATTTTAAAGTAGGGAAGGGGTTCCCTGGTGAAAATATTAGTTTGAAAATGGGTTATCCATTTAGAAGAGGAGCTGGTAGCACAACACCAAGCCAAACTAAAAGCACTCCAGTCCAGTGTCATTTACCGTGAGCCTGGCTGTCCTGAGAACTGCGTCTTTCTCTGAATTCGGGCTCATCATGCCAGAAACAAACCCGTATTATAGCGTATGAAGAGTAGCATCGGAGCTCAGAGTTACAGTTTGTCAAACATTGTGCTCTTCTAAAAGCCTTCGACCTTTGTTTTTAAGAAAGCTGCCGATTAAACTTGGCCCCACATGACATTTCTGATGTTATTTAGAGCTTGTGGTTGCTCATTCACTACTAAAACTGTCTGGCGAAGAGCACATTACCCTTTATTTGCCGTCAAAACAATGCTCAAGTTCACTGACTCCCAAGGATCAATTAATCTTCCGCAGCCAAATTTAGAAACAGCGCAGAGCAGATAGCAGCACGAATGTCAGGGTGATCGAGGGAAATTTTTTTCACCAGCAAAAAAACACCCTTAAGGCACTTAAAGCAGTCTGAAACTGAAAGACAAATGAAATGCTGTCAAAAGAAAATAAGTCTGGATTGCCAGAACATGGCTTTGAAATGTTTTCTGAAGCCTAGGCAAAGAGTAGCCAATTCTTCCAACTGAAACTGCAGGCCGCACTCCAAGTTAAATTAATCTGGTTTTTCTGCTACTTTACAGTTGTTATCCAATGGACAATTTATTTTTCTAATTCGGTACACCTTTTCCCCTGATCTTTCTTTTGTTTTTCTAAAATTGAGTCCTGAGATCTGAGGCTCAGAGCAGAAACTTTCCCACTAGTCCGGGGGTCATGCAGTGGTGCATAGTTTCTTTTTGTAATTTTATGACTGTTTAAGACCTGTTTCCCATTCAGGGTGAACCCTGCCTTGCACCTGTTGCTTGCCAGGATAGGCTCTGGCTCCGCTACGGCTCTGTATTGGATGAAGGCGTTAGAAAATGGATGTTAAAAAAGTCATATCATGACAGTATTTTGTCACACTGTCACATTTTGACAGTCTGTTGCAGAGTTTCCAGAGTGTCAAGTTGAGTTTTTGCACCACTGACTGTGTCATACTGTGTTGAAAAGATGGACGAGGGGGGGTTGAGGCATCTGGTCTGCCTCAGACGTCAGTATGACGTTTCCTCCTTCTGCCTGCCATAACCGCGGCCTGTCTTCTCCGCCTGTCCCGGCTGCAGGCCCTACGTGGAGCTGGTGAACATCCTGCTGAGCTGCGGGGAGGAGGTGAAGGAGGCGATAACGCGCAGCGTGCGCCTGCAGTGCGAGCTGAACTGGGGCGCGCTGTGCGACAGCCTCAGCTTCTGCTCCTTCTCCAGGCAAGAGGAGCACGCCTCCCACCTGACCCCGGCGCCCGAACCCCGGAAACAAGGGGACCCCCCGCACCGCGCCCCCGCCGCCGACCCGGCTCAGCCGCCCCCCGAAAGCGAACGGGACCACCCCCGGACCTCGAGGCAAGGAGAGAAAGAGAAGGGGGGCAAGGCCCACGCCGGACCCCAGCCTCGAAGTCGCGGCCAGGGCTCGCGGCGCTCCAGTGTCGAGGCGGACAAGGCCGACCAAGACGAGCCCGAGACCACGGACATCCGGAGGTGAAAGAGCCGCGTGGTCCAGCCGAACTTTCTCTGAATCAATAAAATCAGCAGAAAACCCCAGAGAGAGAGAGAGAGAGAGAGAGAGAGCTCCCACTGTCTCATCCATAGTCATTCCAACACTCCTAAACCATAACCTTCCCAGGGTATGTGTGGTGCAGTGCATTGTCTTCCTAAAAGGCCAGATTGTCATTCTTGTTATTATTATTTTATTTTACTCCAGGCATAGCGGTTCAAATTCCTCATTTCCTGGCTGAACTTAGTTTAAAGCCTGTTTTAATTGCTATTTATTTCCCTCTTTACCTCTTTAACACAATATATAATTTCTTCTGTGATAACGCTACAGATAATGACATACTTAACAGGATAGGAAATTATGGATTGTAGATATGTAACATATATGGAATAGCTTAAGCTGAATATTTGTTTGCTTTATAGTTCTATTTTACTTGATGATTAAATACCAACTGTAGAGGATTGAAGTCCAGTTCTGGCACATATGATATATAATCCATAAGGGTTATGGCTTTGCTAAAGAACATTTTTCACCCGTAAATTACCTGCTACCACGGTTTCCCCTCTATCTACAGAAGAATCTCTGTGTTTTTGTTTTTCCCCAGTGTAATTAAAGACAGATTAGAGGTACGCTTAGTTTTTCCTGCACTCTAGAAGTTTTTTTTTTTGTGACGTCCAATTAGAAATGCATTGTAAAATCAAATCCATTATTGTGCCCGTTAATCCCCTCTGTCGATTGAGATGTTATTGTGAAGCGTGTTAAGGCACACCCACCTAGAGTAGTGACAAAGAAAATCTGTCTCACAAGATCAGGACTTCTCAAATAAATTCAGCGAGTTCCTCACGAAGACAAGCTCGGGGCCCGTCCTCAACAAATGATCCAGTTTTGTCGTTACTCTATTCCAGGAAACTTCAGACATGTCGATCAAAATGGTCTACCAGAACCACTGTCTGCCCGAGCATCTGATAATATTGTCTTCCTAAAGAATTATGTCATGCCAGTATCAGAAAGATGACATTCAGATACATAGCCCAGCTGTACACCTATGCCGTCTTTCCTGATAATCATTGGTGCTTTCTAACTTTTAAGCTACTAGTCTTTTTGTTTTTTCAGACTGTTCTACCTACCACCTCTCCCCCTTGCCCCTAATCCCGCTCTTTCCCAAGCCCAGAATAAATCATTTCGAGACGTTTTTTGCAGTTCGTAGCCAGGCCTGCACAAAGTAAAATGACCCATGGTGCACATTCTGGAATTGGGTTATGTCCACATGAGTTGCTGCTTGAGTATTATTATTGAAAATGTTATATTTACCAAGGCCATTCCAAGAATTCCACTGGTAGCCTGCCAGTAGGGCTCCACAGAGACTGTGTTTCACAGTGTGTGAGTAGAGGGCTGTTTTCTCTTGTAGCTCTATAAAGACATACTGCCCCTGTATGTGATACACTTTTTATGTTAAGATTTAAGACCTCAAGAGTACAGATGGCTTCCTCTGCACTGCGGACTTTTCAGTCATGACACATTTTCAGCATTGCTCTGCTCGAGACACCCTCGCTGCACAAAAACCCTCAAGCTGACACCAAGGAACGACTCGAGTCAAGTTTGACAGGGAAGGAGCATGGTAACATGATTGTATCCTTCGCCAGGGCTACAAATGCAGCTGTTTTGCAGGTTGCAGTATTGTTGGAATGGTACATCAATTATTTCATTCAGCTCGTGAAGCAAACCAGAGATTTTTTGTGTGAATTTCAGTTCACCTGTCGCAACCGGCATATTCTTTTCTCGTTAATGGAAAAAAAAAATGATTTCAATGTCCAATTGAACTGCATAAAAAAATACACGTCTTTTAATCTTTCTTGGCTTTGTAACAGCGGAATTCTCCAAGTGGCAGTCCGTCTTTTCTACCAGTTAAAATGCATGTCCAGTAACATCCAGAAAATGGCACAAGTTACCAAAGCCAATCTCCTCAGATTGATCGCTAAGAAATTTGTGTGTAAAGTTTGTTTAGACAAAAAAATGTATCTTGATTTCATTAAAAACTAATTCTTTTGTGGGTATTTTTAACAACATTTTGTGAAGGTTGGTTTATGTGTTTGTCTACTGATTCCTTATATTCTATATTGTAAATATTATACATTTCTATTTATTTTAGCTCCTTTTTATTAGGTATATATTTCATTTGAATTGCGGCCTTCCTGACACCTCCTTTTACCTGTGTTGTATATATTCATGCCACTAGTGAGGTTTGTTATGCAACTTATAATTTTATACAGTTCTATGATTTTATTGACAGTGGTGTTTTGCATTATTTATTAAACTATTTCTTAATGTCTTACAAAGCTTAGTGTTTTTGTTTAATGAAATAAACTGTGTGTGTTAGCCTCTCATTGAACATCATTTTGTGCCAAACAGAATTTCTACATATGAGTATTGATGCATCAGTGTTCATCTATTAATATTGCTCAGACCATCCTAATAAGACACACCATGTGGGAATTTTCAACAAAATCTTAATAATTACAGCTCAACCATCTTATGGTACAGTTTATTAAAATACCAGCAACACTATGAGTGGAACCATTTTTCCCAAGAATTTCAAATAAAGAGCAGGGTACATCCAAACCTATAATTCAAGCATTGAAGTCCAACCTTTCAGAATCGGTTTGAGAAGAAAAGGTGTTCCAAGGTGTCGTACTCGGTTGTTCCATTAGCTTGTACAGATATATTATGGGATTTTGAATATACATCATGAAAAAAAGTTACAAAAGAAGGAGAGACCGTTTGTCACATCCAAGTTCTTTTGGTTGCTGGTAGCTAGCTATTCAGGTAATCTCAGCCAGGCGCTTCTGGAATCTTCAGTATATATGCTTTAATTCAGACTCCAGCTTCTTCAATACTGCCACAACACTTCATGTACAGAAGTACCTCCTTTCCTTGTCCTTATAAACAGTTTTCTCAGTTTCCTCTGCTGGACCCAGGGCTGTCTCAGTGCCGTTGTGGATTCTGAATACTGATTCTGAATACTCTGAATTGGTCTTGTAGTCTCCCTGATGATGTTCACTTCCCTGATGATGCCCCAATACCCATAATATCCATTTGCAGCCATGGATACTCTTGATTGACAGTGCCTTGACACCTACACTTGACGCTGTAACACAATGCTGAACATAATTGCACAAACAAAACATTGCACAACTTGCGCACAGGCGCGGGTAAGAACTGGGGGCATTAAAACGTATGAAGAGTTTGCACCTTGTTTTTGTAGGGTTTTGTTAAGTAATTAACAAGCAGCTTGAAGACCTGCAGCCCTCTCCCTCATACTCTGTGTACCACACTGTAGATGTGGCTTTGGCTCAGGCGATCTCCAAAAACTCTACCCCAATCCCCACCTCACCCCCCACCCCGTATGGATTACGAAACGCCCATAAAGCTGTCACAGGCCTGTCAGGAGCCTGGCCACAGCCCGTCAGCCGTTGTGTTGTTGCGGGTAGGAGTATCGGGCTACATTACAGTATCTTCTGTGAGAGCACTGGGAAATCAGTGAGCTGCCACATGGCTGTGCCAGAGCTCCAGGCTGTAAATAACCTCCCCTGGGCAGGGGGCTGTTGCCCCTACTCCGTGCTCACTGTCTGGCCTTGGCTGAGGTGGGGTGGGTGGATACCAGCCAGCTGAGAAAACCAGCTCTTTCGCTGTCCTGGGACCAGTCAGTCCCAGCCAGACAACTGCTGCTGTGCTCTCACCTCCGGCTCTGAAGCAAGCAGGGTAACCTGACCTGCTCTGGGCTTCGGCCAGTCAGCTTGCACTCTGGGTTACTACTGTTACTTTCTCTGTTGCTGTAATATTCTCTTCCCCTTCTACCCTTACTATCGCTGCCACCGGTATCGTGTCTAGTCTACAACCACTTCAGTGACTGAACGACAGGATCGGCACAGACCAGGGCTTCGGTTAAATAATGTTCCCAGAGTCAAAGGCTCAACGTTTTTACAAGGGCTTTTGCTCAGGGTCACTCAGGATGTTCTGAATCGTCACTGCAGAGACAGCAGACGATCCCCGTACCACAGACAACAATATTGTCACCATCAGAATATGGTTATGGTTATGCCATATTGCACAAATGTCATAGTATTCTTGGGGTTTTTATTATCCCATACATACATATGGAGTCTCAATCTGATTTTTGTTTTGTCCTGAGAAGCAGCTGTAGGTTCATTTGGTCCAGACAAACCCCAATTACATGATGGCAACAATGAATGACAATTTCTCGATATGTCTGGCTTCACATTTCTGGATTTGTGGGATAATCGGCTGATCACGTGACCAAAGAAGTCATCCCCATCATCCACCAAAGGGCTGTGGAATTGGAGGTGGCGTTTAGCATGTTGAGGGGGCATTTATAGCCTAGCCAGCTAGCGATGGGAGGAAATTTGGGATTTGTCATTCTTTATGAAGTTTCATTATGAACTCAAAGATGTATTTTAGATTTACTGCACTGGGATAGGTAGTTTAATACACCATACAAAGAGAAACCGGTGTCTGTTCCTACATCGCTTAAAGAGATCAAACAAGAGACCCCTTTAAAACGCTGTTGTGGGGAGAAAGAAATATTCCCAAAATTATGTCTGGGTGCAAGATAACCCTAAACTTAAAAATGGAAGGACTCACAACCTAATTTCAAATTTACCCTTCATGTTGCATGCACGTACCGAGAAAACTTGTAAACTACTTGTTCAAAGACTTGACTGTATTACCTTGTCAGATCGAAAAGGAATAATTGTGAAATCATTTAGTGTGCAAAAATCAGAAATTCAGACGATCCTGGGTCTATGACTTAAATATAAAGCGTTTCTGTGTTCGAGGTCTGGTAAGATATTTTTATTCGCAACTGGGCTGGAGATGACTGTTCATTTCAAAGAAAAATGTATTTTCACTTTCCATATTTAAATAAACCACCAACTTGTGATATTCATTTGTAACAAAGTTATAGAGAAGACGGTGGCGACCACTTAAAGAAAATTGGATAGTGCCCTCTAGCGGTCAGACTGCCAACGAGTGGGAATTCACCAAGCAAAAACTGGAGCATAGTACGGTGTGTGCTTCCCACCTTTTACGAAACCCTGTTTGATGTACTGCACATTTTACTTAAAATCTTTTATGCTTGTTGTCACAAAGAAATCCATTTAATTCGAAATAAATTTAGGAATTGTAAACCGTGTAATTCTATTACAGTTACTAATCGTAAAATTAAAGAATTTCATATGCTGTATGCAGGCCTATAAAAACTCCCACATTCGTGTTAATTTATGGATTCCAGTTACGATAGTGCTATACCATGATATAAAATGTGAAACTGAAAATTTTATTGCTACCAATGTGGTAATAAAAATGATATTGTTTCAACAACTATCGAAAAACACTTCACAGGAACATTTATTTACAAATCCACACTGCGCATCCGTGCTGTACAATTTCTAATTATATAACTAGATGGGTGTACAAAGTGTGAGGTGAAAATCCTGATCTGCAGAGTTCCAATAAAAACAGCAACAACAAAACAACTGGCACAAAAACCAGACAGCACAAACCTTTGTTTTAACTCGCCATTAACGTCAGCATCATTAAAATTATGTCCTTGTTCCAAACAAATGATTTAAAGCGTCTCTTGAACACCTCTTTTTTCGCGGATTTTTTGTTCGTCAATTAGGGAGATGAAAGAACGCAAACATCAGCCGGGTTATCTAGTAGACAAAACCCGTGACGCACTCAAAGGGATATTCAACGCCAGTGTTGCCTAAAGGGAACCAGTTTTCCCTTGACCCTTCACAAGACATTGGATGATTGCCAGTTATCAACGTTGTTGGCCTGTTAAAGTTTCGAGTCGTGGCGCGGTGGGATCAGGTCCACGCAGAAATGGCAACCCGGAGTGGACGTCCCACAGACTTTGCAATTGGGCGTGAGTAGAGACTGGGGAATTCTTGAAGTAAGACCCCAGCGGATGTGGGTCCTTCTTAGTGTCCGCAGTGAGATACAATATTCCTCATCATAGCCCCATGTCTATGTAGGACACGAACGGGGGTTGGTGTTTAAAATGCTTAGGCATTAAGGGCTGTGCTTGCCTTTATTCTCTCCTGTTAAATATGGCTATCGAGCTGTTAACGGACCGCCTTACTGTTAACTCCCTTTCTTCAGTGCAAAAAGCACACGGAACTGCATCGAGAGAAGTGCGGGACGTGGAGGGTGACTTCAAGTGTCCAACCTGGAAATCATTCAAGGCAGGACTAATAGACTGGGGATCCACGCCGGGATCGGTTTTCTGGATCCGCAAGCAAATGAAATATTTTTGAAAATAAAAACAGGAGAATTCAAACCGACGTACACAACACCCGTCGGCTGACTTTTGCTGCCGAGACCTGAATCGCCCGTTCACGCGTGCTTTGCCTCCTGGTGCTCATCGTCAATCGTTTTACACAAACGCAGAGCCATTTTTTTTAAAGTGGCATGTCACCCAGTGATCGCGTATTTGGCAAAGGAAATAAAAAAAAGACTTTCATTTCCTTTTATCCCCTTATCAAAATCTTATATAAAAAAGAAATAAGCCATTAGAATAACAATGAGATCTAGGCACACAGCGTAGCCCTTCAACATCTGATTAGACGCATGGTGTCCAAGAAGCCATCCGTAGACACATGTGGGATGAATTAACTGGATCACCGATCTGTTTTTACATATGGTATCATTTTGCATTCAATATCAGGTCCTCATTTAGATGGAACACAATTCGGAGATCGAAATATACAGAAACCGCGTTATACAGAAGCTTGCCTGGTAAAATGTTATTTTCGTGGGGTCTTCTATACTGCTCGTGTACATGAGGTTTCGCGCCGGGGGAAAAAGATTTAAAACGAATGTTTTGGCGTGGGTGCGCACACACGCACGATACAATCCAAGCTTCCTCTACAATACAATTATTACACACACCAGGTATGGTGTGTGTATTACTGTTTAGAGTTCGGACATACAGTCCTTGAAATGCCCCCCACATTCTTCCTGTCATTGTGCCCGAGATACAAACGTGCTAGGTTGAAAGGCCTTCTTTCGTAAGCAGCGTATGTTTTTATGAGCCCACCGCGCCCCCCGGAGTCTACACGGAGTCTATTTAAAGACAGATTCGAGCACACAACAGTACTGATCTTGAACATGGGATGATAGTTTTGTCTCTATACCCTACTAGTCCTCGGCTCTTCTTCTCGAGACGGCCTTAAAAATAGGTTGTATGGCGCTGCATCCCATGCAGGTGGACGACTATTAATTAACAACGTTAGTAGTCATCCTTACTGTATCCACTAAATATTTATAAATAACTATATAAATAATAAATAAAAAATAATTATTTACGGTAGTGCTACACAGTTAGACACCCGCATATAGTCAATTTAAGTGTTAATATCACGCATCACAACGTAATGAACAGAGAATCATAAAAAGTACAGTAGCCTGAACTGAATACTACAGTTGTTTTTTTCATTGTGATGATAACCACCAGAGGGCGCACAATGCCTGTAGCCTCAACAGTCCGGTAAAGCCGTAAAGTGTTGAAAATACTACAGTGCATTATAATGTATAATAGAGCAAAATCACCAATCCCAAAAACATATTTTGCATATATTACTTTTGTTATTACACAAGGTTACACGTGAGAACATTAGTGCGGACTGAGAAGTACTTGAAGCCTGTGGAATCTCGAGGGTCTGTGACCAAATTATTCCCAGAGGTCCAGTAAAAGAGTTTTACTGGGGGCACTTAGCGACTCCCAGATATATTTCTGCTCAATGTAACTGTATCCTTAAGGTCTTTCTTAAGATGTAATTAATGAACACACATACGAACAGGACACCTGGTCCTGAAAGAAAGCAGGTGTCTCCTCAGAGTGCCCTTGGACTACTGACACCACTCGGTACTTCAGTCACGGGGACTGGAAGAACAGACAGCAGTTTCTCTGGTATCAGGGTAAGACTGAGGGCAGGATCTTGGCTGCGGAGGAGGTTTCATTTTAAAACACAGTAGAGCACTGGGCTACTGTTTATAGCACACATAGAAAACTATAGCCTTAGTTTCAAACTTAGCGGTAGTAGCCCGTTCCTAGCAGCAAACCAGTCCGGTTTTACCGTTCGCGACACAGGGAGAACACAGTCGGCCAAATAGGTGATAACACAGTAAAGAAAACAAGAACATGCTACTAGTGAACACGTATTAAATACATTAGAAGACTAATACTCGTGACTTTACTTATTACAGAAATGAATGTCAAAATTGAAGGCATCACGTTTTAAGTCGCTCTAAAATACACCATTGACGACGATTATGATAATAGTAATAGTAATAATAATAATAATAATAATAATAATAATAATAAAAATAATGTTAGTTATGAAATAATACTATTTCAAGTAATTAGATTCTATTCTATTTTGTAGTCCAGTCTATTCGTTGAATTCCCTGTTTAGACCATAAGTAAAAAGAGAAAGATTTTCTCAAGACGTTTTTCCAAAACATACTCAGGTGTATATTGTATGTCTTAAAAGGCTTATGTTGAGACTAAATTTCCAGGTCTTTCTTTGACAAAAACAAAATAAATACACGTAAAATTCCTATCGAAACAATTATTCAATTTTATTTTTTATAGTTACGCGTTTTTCAGGATACAGGGAATAATTAGAAGCAGTTAACAACTTCAAAACTAAAACTTGTTTTCAGTTTGAGTTGAAACAGAATTATCGAATGTTTTAAAACCTGCTTCCTTCTTAAACAATTTGTCTTTGGCCTTTATATATACAGCACACTGAAAATCAGTAGAAAACTATTTGAAAAGAACAACACAGTTTTCATAGTATCGTTAGTTAAATAATGTTTGTTTTTTTACCCCGGTGAGCGCTTTTCTATTTGTAGTTTATATTTTAAAAAATATTGACACCAAATTCAAATTGTTTTCGCAATTTTCACATATCATTTATTGAAAAAGAGCAAATAAATGGAAATTAAACACAAAACTACAAAACAACAAGAATAATAATAACAACAAGAATAATAATAATAATAATAAACTTTCCATTTGATACTATTACATTTAAAGTCATATGTAAATAGATGTGGTTAATATTACGGTTAAATTACATCCCGCTAGATCGCTAGTAATATTTTGTGGTACAAAAATCGAATAATTGACTTACACGTTATAACGGTAGTCTCAAAAATCGCACAAGATTATTGGCGTAATTCTACAGAAGACGCTATAAACTATGTCGATTATCCTGCATAATTAGCATATACAAGATTTGTAGCCCATAAAAGGGAAAAAAAGATAGAAACAACACAGTTGGGCATTACTTTTACTGATGATCTTCTTATCAGTGGTTTTAATTTTGTTTTTTCAAGTAGTGAAACGGGAGCTCAAAACTGGAATTTATTCGAAAAAAAACAGACATATTTAAGTTCATTCGAAATTAACACGTATTTAACCAATTGATATTGATTAAATATCGTTGTAGCCTTACCTACACGAAAACGGGCTTCGCGGCTGGAGCTAATCTGTTTCTACAGACATTTAAAACATATGCGGCTGTATGCTGTTAACAGAGCGGTGTGTTCAGTGAGGTGTAGTGTATCGAGGTGATTAATTCTCCGGCTCCTTGGCGCTATTTCGGGCCATTGTAATTAGTTTCCATTAGGCGAGGTGTAAAACAGCGGTGCCTGTGAGAGCAGTTGACTGACAGGGGCTGAGGAGAGCGGAAAGACGCCAGCCCCGGTCCTAATGCGCGTGGCGTCTGGCCCGGCCGCAGCAGCAGGGAACGGCCGCAGACAAGGACAGATAAAATACCTCAGACAATTTCGCCCTCTTAGCCGATAATATCCACAACAGCCCGTCGGACAGGAAGTTTTTAAGAATCACTATCTATCTCTTTTATCTGCTCTCTGGAAATGTGCTGCAGAAAGACGGGTTGTGCAAGTGACAAGGTACCACAATTTACATACTCCGGACAACCTTAAGGTTTTAAATCTGATGACGGGAGATTAAAATGATCTCAATAAATATATTTTGCTATCTATTTAGGTATACACGCTATATTATTTGACCTAATATTTGCGTGTTAGCACTCCATTCAACCAGAGAAAAGATTACCTGAAAGTAATTACAGAAAGATAAATTACGACGGTCAGAAAAAAAAAATATTCCCAGCATTTTGTGAAAAATGCAAACGCCGAAGAGTACAATCGGAAACAGACCATTTAAGGCATGGGTTGATTTTCCGAATTTGGTTTCAGAGATTTGTAAAAATAACTCGAGACTGTTATGCAAAATCTGTAGAATTTAGTTATTAAACGAGTCCCGTTCGTGCATTTCGTGACTTTCATCAATATATTCTTAATTTCGTTCCAAACGAATATATATTCAAAAATATACATGGGGACTGATTGATTTATTTTTATTACAACGGCAAAGTGGTACTAAACAAGCGCATTCAGGACGCGGATTGCCGGAGTTAACGTGAGACTACAGTATTGAATATCGTAGAAAACCACCGGATCAACGGTCAGCTCCAATAAACCCAGTTTAGCTACATGTAATATAAAATTAAACTTCGAATTAACTTCGCAAGATTGTGAAACGAAACGAAGACTGCTTCCCTTAATCGCACATTACAGAAGACCAGTGAGCAACAAATTCGATATTTGTCATCTTCAAATTATTTCAATTCATTGCGTAGTTAGTGATATTTAGACAGATTATCTGTTGGGGAGATCTGTGGTTATTTAATTAGTGTAAGCGTTCACAGTGTAGCGAGGCCGAGTTTGGCATAGTGTAATATATACACTGAGAGGTGAGCTTAAGTCGCATTAAAGATGTCATTAATGCTTGTGGAGACAGTTATTGGAGACAGACAGTATTATCATTAGTTTTATCTTTAACAATACATCACGTTTAGCACTGTTGTGGAGGAACAAATGGGTCTTTTGTCTCTGCCCAGGAGTCGGTGTTTATAGTTTTAAAGGAATATTCGGCAGTAGAGGCGCAGGGATTGACTTCTCTGATAAATGAAGGATAGCACTTTTTGGGACTACTGAATCAACAAGCGGGGTCACTGGAGCAATAATTGGCGAAAAAAAGTAAACAATCAGTAGAGCCCATGGAAACTGGTTTTTCTCAGTATGATTGATGAGGTTTTTTTTCCCTCTTTTTCTTTCTGCAAGGGAAGGAGGCTTAATAAACTCTAAAGCCGGGATACTGTGTCCTACTACCAGCGAGTGGCGACCCTGTAGGTTCAGCGGAGAACTTCAAATCCTCAGTGAATGAAGATCACGGGACTGTGGGAAACGTGACAAATTGGTCAATAATTGTTTCAATTAAGTCATTAAGAGCTCAGGGGGAATATACTGCAGCAGCCGCTGGTGCCCTGAAAGCTCAGGAGTGCCGGTTCGGGCCTTGCCACAGGTCTTCACCTGCCGGCTCATTCTTCTTCTTCATGTCCCCACACAGAGTTGTTCCCCGGTTAGTCTTTCTGTTTGTTTTTGGTAAGTTTTAAATTAAGGTTGACGAACGTAGCCATGCATACTACTAATAATTAACAACAACAACAACAACAACAATGTGGATATATCATAGAAATATAATACATTTAGAGGATTTAAAAAAGACCGTGTTCAACTACGTCGTTTTACACAAATTATTACTGGTTTGGAACCAGTAATTATTTCCATATTATTAAACATAAATAACACCCACAATAACAGACAACATAATAACACGCGCGTTAATAACAAGTACGTTAAATAAAGGGGAGGTATTGTCGTGTTTTGTAAACATCTATGGTACTGATTATGAAAACTGCAGCTGCCGGACGTTTCTTGATTCTCCTCTAATTCCTTAACAGACCCCACGCTCATCACTGTTTCCGTGATTGAGGCAATGATGTAGCACAGGACAATAAACTTTAAAGAAGATATATCTGTACCTGTCTCAGGAGTCTTTCAAAATTAACAACGCTCTACAAAAGAAGCAAACTAGGGTTTGCACACTCCCACGAATAAGGAAAGCCTGTAATTCATTTCAAAACTACAGAATATTGTTGTATATGTATATTAAAGATTCTGTTGTTCACCGTGACCTCTGAGTTTCCAGCGTCATCATTAAATAAAGCTGTCTCAAAGATAATATATTTTTTAAATTTCTTCTGAACGTGTATTATTTGGGTTTTACAGAATCGGTTCATCTCCAAAACGACCGGGAAACAAAACAATTCGACATGAAGCTCCAGCTGCAGAAAAATACATTTGGATTTAAATGAAATCTCGTCAAGTTAGAAATTATGTAATTTCACTTTCTCTTTAAGTATGTCTACATGGTCAACTTCGTGATTTGCACTCATGCGGAATTTAATATTCAGGATTTGTCGTTTTTAAACATTGCGATAATACAGACATCGGCGTATATTCTATTTTCTAGTACAGAAGTGTTTGTCAACAGGCGTGTATTTAATGAGGGGAGGCCCTAATCTAAGAGTTTTAGAACTTTAAATTAAAACAACAACATCTGAAGCAAAGAATAATCCGAACCTTCGAATCAGTCAGTATAAAGGTTCCAACATGACACATTAAAGCAGAAAGCATTAAGGGTGAGGCGTTATCGTTTTACATTAAATGTTTCCAATAGACGGCCTTCGATATTATATAGATGCTGGTAAATACTTACTCCAGCTTGAAGGTCGGTTTGTTTTTATCTGTTATCACGTCTTGATCATTAAAGCTGTGGCTCCCGGATCTTTCAGTGACAGTTTGAGTGCGCAGCTACTGGTTTCGGATTCGCAGAATTCCCAGAAGCGCCAACCTGTTGTCTCCCAGGATAGATCCCCTTCCTCTCTATCCACTGTCTGCTTCATTTCCCCTGAGCGTAAACAAACTTCCAGAACCCCCCCCCCCCTCCCAGGGGTGACAGCACAACGGATTCACTTTTATAGCTTTTCATCTCAAGAGGGCAAATACCACACGCGATAAAATACAATTTTGTCTCCGTGAACACCTATAGGAAAAAAAGTAATCCACGTCGTTACACCTTAATTTCCCAAATTAAAATGCTTTCTTTCCTAAAAACAGCCACCACACGTGTGCACAAAAGTGCGCTCTACAATTTGACTGTTTCACTGATAACCTCCAAACACACAGGTCTATGCTTTTGAGAGCTCCATTGACTTCACACGGGGTGAAAGTAGACTCTGATACTTCTGTCACTTTTAGACTTTCATGGTGACGCCATTTGCTAATTACAAAAATCACGACACCGGTTTCTCAGGCGTCACTATCTTTGCGAGGACAATTTTCTCAGATTTGGGCGGTACCTGTGCGCACAGTACTATCACTGAAAAATACCCTGAGCTGCGTTCGCAAATGTGTTTGAGAACAGGTGTGGGTTGTGTATCACAGTGGCGCATTATGTGAATGGAATGGGGTCGACAGAACTACTGTAATGGAGATACACTGAAAAGGGTGAATTGCCATTGAAGTGGATACGGACAGGCGAAAAAAAAACAGAGCGTGGAACTTGTTGAAGAGTTTATTTAGAGTGCATAAATGTCATAAGTAAACGTAAAATGACGGGTTTCATAAATGATGATGACTGCATTGCAAAGCACAACATTGTAGCAATGAGGTACGAAAATAAGTCAAGTGCATCTGGATACAGATAGGTATATATGCAGTGATGTGTCTCCTCTGTCCCTTTAACTCGCGTGGCGATGTTTGATGCATATACTTTTAAGGTCACCTGTAAATCTAACACTGTCACGTCACCGACTCACCCAAAGCCAATGGGAATCTTCAACGCGCTTGTATTGGGTCCCATAGCCCCTCCTTCGCGTCTCTCAGGCCAGTGGCCAAGCTATCACAGACCCCCACAACTCGGAGACAGGGCTCGTGGAAAAAGATGAGCACTTTTCTTAAGAGCCCCCTTACAGCACAAGAGAGCGCTTTGGTTTAGTGGATAGAGCTGTTTCCAGGGAGGAGGCGATTATCGGAACAGGTTCACCAATTTGTTGCCGGGCGCATTAATTAAGTGCTTCCTGGCCATGTTTCCCAGCCCCCTGACTTCTACCCCCTTTTCTGTGAAGGATATTTTGAACCTCGAGCAGAACCAAGAGGAAATGGCCTCTCTGGAGATCTCGTCCCGGCTGGACACCGCACTCTCCTCCTCCGCCTGCATGCTGGCGAAGTTTAAGCAGGAGCCTTACGGCGAGATGCCACCCGGAGCCTCCCTCTTCAGCGACGACGTGCCCCCGGGCAAAGGCAGCAAAGGCTCGCTGAACTTCGCCGCTGCCTTTTATGGCAAAACTTTCTTGGAAACGGATATCACGAAAGAATCAAAGATGGGCAATTCATTCGAAGAGAACCCTAAGAAAGGTAACGGCTCACCCTTGTACTTCGCTATGTCTGCTGTCCGGCGCCTCTGACATTTCTCATTCCGAGCGCAGCCTTAACCAAAGCCGTCTGTTAGAGCCGCTGGCCTTGCTCAACTGTCTCCGAAGCAAGGCTCTGAAACAGAATGCGAGTTAATGAAGTATTTGACACGGTGAAATTAAAAAGCCCAAAATTACACTTAGACACGTACATGGTTTTTTTTAAATAAAAAAAGAACAGACTAACTTTAATTTCCCCATTTTTTTCCCGTGACTGTTAAGGTCACAATAGCGATAAAATAATGCCGTTTGCAAAACCGAACGAATAGAAAAGGACCATCAATTGTCTGTTAGCTAACGAGTGTGAAGCGGGGCTGATGTTCACGCAGGTGTCGCTGTCCTGCTCTGTTAAGGATGCGGAGAAATGCCAACCTTCAAGATCCATCAGAAATGCGGTGGGCAGGATGGGGAGGGGGTAGCGAAACACAAAAGCAAACCGATCATGACATATCTGTAACTGCGGATGAAGTCTATGATTTGTTTCTTGAAAAATGTTAAATGATCTGTTGTCTGAACACTACCAAATGTCAAATCTCCCCCGCTTTCATTAGTAGTAGCCGTTAACAAGATTAGGTTTACGGTTAGATCGCACTATTAATCGTTTCATTTAACCTTGATCACGCATTAAAATGTACATGAATATTTCACTTAACGAAACGGTTCACGATCTGTAATTAAAATATTTTAACAATTGCATAACTAAGCAGTCACTACATCTACAAGCTACTTTTAAAGCCCCCATAACGACTGTACTACCATGCCTGCGACTACCGCGCAGAATAAAAGGCACGAGTACTAATAAAGCGCTGTTTTCTACAGAGGGCTACTCCTCTCGGAAAGAGCAGCAGGAGGAGGCGAAGGCGGAGGACGCGGAGCGGCCGCGGCAGAGGAAGAGGCGGAAACCGCGAGTGCTGTTCTCGCAGGCCCAGGTGTACGAGCTGGAGAGGCGGTTCAAACAGCAGAAATACCTGTCCGCGCCCGAGAGGGACCACCTGGCCAACGTGCTCAAGCTCACGTCCACCCAAGTCAAGATCTGGTTCCAGAACCGGCGGTATAAGTGCAAACGGCAGCGCCAGGACCAGACGTTAGAGATGGTGGGCATCGCGCCGCCGAGGCGCATCGCCGTCCCGGTGCTGGTGCGAGACGGCAAACCGTGTTTAGGAGACACGTCTGCCTACAGCACCTCGTACAACGTCGGCCTTAACCACTACACTTACAACACCTACCCAGCCTTCCCCAACTACCCTAGTCCGGGCTGCAACACAAACTATACCTGCAACTACCCAGCAACGGCTATGCCGACCCTTCAACCGTCCTCGGCCAACGGCAACTACATGAACTTTAGTGTCGGGGAACTGAGTAACGTCCAGACTCAGTTCCAGTCTAACAACGGAGTTTCTCCCCTGCATGGTATCAGAGCTTGGTGAATGCGGGTGTATATATTTTAATTTAATTTTTTAAAGAAAGACAAATAACCCGGAACCTCATAACGTGTGCGCTTCAAAGAGGTTATTTTCTTAAAACGGGATGCACAAAGGTGCAGGTTCTCGGTTTTAATCTGCTAAAAGTCACATTTTAAATAAAAAAAATATGCATTAGTGACTTAGGACTTTTTGTAAATCGTGTCTTTTTACCCCTCTGCGTGAACTGTTTTTGAGCTTGTCACGGGATTTCTGAGCTGAAATACAAGAGTGGTTCTGGGAAATGATTTGGGTGCAGTTTTCGGCTGACGGAAGTGGTAAACGGACGGAGAAATTAGAGGATTCACATCGATATCGTCACTTTCAAAAGATTTTGAGCGTTTTCTGTCAGCTTTAAGGGAGGCGAAGTAGACATACGTCGGATTGTTAAAGACAAAAGCTTAAGTTCTTATTTTCTTCCATTGTAGGCGCTTGTATTATAAAGAGATTTGTCATCAGCCTGTCAATGTAGTAATTTTTAGTTTAAATATTGTACAGGTGGCAGGGTTTCGTGTGGTTTTTGTTGATAAACATTGAGTGCTAAGGGAAAAACCAACGTTATGGTTATTTATTCAAGTCATCCCATAACGATACTTTAATTAAAGAAAAATAGCTCAAAAATGAAAACGAATTTGTCATAAATTCAAGGGACGTTTAAGAAGTATTTTAATGAGAAATTATTTACAGCAAAATTTTATTTGCACTGTTTCCATTGGTCTCGCAATATTTTACTAACATTTACTGATTTAGTACAAACAGTATCGTTCCAGAGAACGACTCCAAAGCAGAAATGAACCGTTCTGCACGGGGATCACATACTGTAGTTGTTAAAAAAATTACAATATATTGTAAATAAAGACTGTTGTATTAAACTTCATTTTTTCGTTTGTTCATTTCCAATGCCTTGAAATTCTAAAAGAAAAGATTACGCAGAGATGTTTTGAAACGGTATTTATGTTGTGCGTTACATTCCTAACATATACTTCGCACGCAGCTGTTAATCTTCACCATAAAAATAGCCCAAAGGTTTTTTTCAGAGGTGTGAAAAATCATTTTCTTTTTTTTAAGCCACTGAACATAAAAATCGTAGTGCATTTCGTCTCTATCCCGTGTTCATCCCGACATTAAAGTCGTAAAATCTATATCAAAGATGGATTCACATAAAAGTCGAAAGCCTCATTTTTTCAATAAAATAAAGCGAACACAATGAATGTTAATTAAAATGTTTTCACACAAAACAATCCCACACAAGATATTCTTAAACCCTTATTTTCGGGAAGGACACAACGACCCGTTTCGAAGGCAAACACGTCCGATACATTTTAAGATAATGAAACATTCACAAAGCGCACGAGTTTTCAAATAGCAAGTTTCGATATAAATATCGAAGGAGAAAAGCTACTAAGAAGCAAGGCACGACGAGATTACATACTATATATTTATACCGTGATGTGACATGTTAGAAACACAAGAGCTGCAACTCACAGGTTCAGCACTATAAAAAAGACGGATTTAAAAAAATATATTAAACTATACCATGATGGTAAAACCTTTTTTCTGTATGTTCGTCTGCGCATTTAAACCAGAAAATCACGAAATAATATTTGTAAATTCAGACATATATAATAATTATAATAAATACGAATTTAATCACTTACGAAATTGTAAATCTGTTGTGAATATTCTCACAGTGCGAGGGCTTTCAATACAAGGAATTCTAAGCGTAATTTACAGATTAATTTATTTTGGCCTTGTAGTTAAATTAGGCATACAGTACAATATTTCAGTGATACGGGTTAGACTCAATTTCTACGACAAAACATAAACGAATACGTTTATCCTGAACCGTTTTACTTGTCCATAATTCAACAAAATGTCGACCTCGGAAGTCTGCGCACATGTATCACACTACTCCCTGCTTGTTCCAGCGATACAGGCAAAATCGCTAGATAAGTAATACCTCATAAATCGTAATAAAATTACAATATGAGTTATATTTATATTTGGACGATATCAATTAAAATTTCAGGTTGCTACTACTGTATATACAGTATGAAGTCTTACAGATGACCAAACTATGTTTTTTTTTTTTTGGAAGGATTTAGATCGGGATGCTAAACCCAATTCATGATTTTTGTCCCAAGTAACCATACCTACTTATTTTTCTTAGTTTGTTGTACATAAACAGTGGATTTGTTTCTAGATATTTTACAATTCACTACTCAACACTCCCCTCATCAAGGAGACGGCCACCCTGTTACGACAAATCTCAGAGGCCGGCTGCAGTCAGAACAACAAGGGCAGGTAATTAAACCATCAGACCAACGCCGTGCCTGAGCGCTTGAGCTGGGCGAAACAAAGCCAGCTGACACGGCCGGAACCGAGTCTGCGACCCTCGATTTAAATCATGTCAACCAATAACAAACAATCAGGATGAGCGGCGTCAGATGTTTCGTGTCCTGCTAAACAGCGAGACCGGCTTTTCAAACCCTTCCTTCAAACTGCGCAGAGAAGGAATCTGCTGAAGTCGAGCAGACAAGGATACCGGGTTCCTCGCCTGTGTACCGAGCAGCCAAGCCCCCGTTTTCTCCCGGGGGGGCCTTCCTGTACTCTCCTGTTCCTTGTTTAGCACATTCAACCGACACCCCAAGACCATCCAGTCCATCATATACAGACCCGAGAAACAACTCCGCTGGCTCAGAGCGTCACCAGCTTGTTTCGCATTTATGAAAATTATTTTAATAATAAGCCGTAACGCTTCTTAAGACCAACTGGTAAACACTGGAGAAATTCTTTTTTATTTTCTGCGTTCGTTTTTGTTTGTTTTACGTGACAAGGGCGTAAATGTCTCCTGCCCATCCCGCCCCCCTTTCCTCGCTGGCATTTCGATATTTAAGTATCTGTTGCAACGGTTCACACGCAAAAAAAAAAACAGAATGAAAAGCAGCCAAGACGGTATTCCGCGGTTTATTAGTGTTTTCGACCCCATCATGCAGCGGACCCTCCTACAGGTGTACATGACAAGGGAAAAGCTTCCTCAGATCGGGGACATGTGCGTGTCCCCAAAAGAGACGTGGTAGGTGGGAGGGTGAAAGAACTAAAGCAATAATTAGCCGTGTTGGCCTTTCAGTTTGTTTTCTAACCGCACGCAGTCGATTTGACTGGCCTTCATTATCGAGAGGTCTGAATGAACGTCGAGCACGCCAGGCGCGCAGGTTATACGCATGAAGGGGATGTGCCGTCCGTGTTCCAGCTAACAGCATTCATCAGCCTATTAATCACCAGCTAAAAAACTCTCCACGGGACCGGCTCCACAGCCCATGGAATGTGGGCTCACTCCGGCAATGACTGTCAACCGAGTTACGCGGCGCAGGGGGAAAAGGAGAAAAAAAATAGCCGAGTATTTCTCCTCCCCGAGCCCTGTTATCTGTCCCCGCCTTCGCTGAAATGCGACACAAGGATAGCCAAGGGACGTTCTGAACTGAGAGATCACAGGACAGGCTGAGCAAACGTGCAGCGGCAGGCTTAATGTAAAAAGATTTCTCTGCATAGTGCAGTTTTTGTTAACTGGCTGGTGACAGAACCCTAGAAGACCTCCTGTCTCCACATTAATATACAAAACCCACAGTTTAAGCTGTGGCAAAAATCAACCGAAGGACCACTTTTCACCGAGACAACAGAAAACCCTGCCATATTAAAATGGTCAGGTGCGAGCTACGCTCCGGGCCACAGCAGGAAGAAAACGCCAAGCACAAAAGCGGAGCAGGCACAAACACGGCCAGATGTGATGGCTTGGCCATGTGCATCAGCGGCCCAGTCAAACAGAAGGGCTCAGAACGCGGTAGTGTGGCAAAATCTAAAAGTTCCCCAATTATGGCATGGTGGACCTTTTAAAATGGCAGCGCCCTGTCTGTTCACCATCACCAATCACCACGTCAGCAACAACTGTTCACAACTGGCATGTGTGTCGAGGCTGCACAACCTTTTATCATCGTTGTCCCCAGCACTGCGTGAAGCCACAAGCAAATCCTAAAATCAGGTTCTAAGTTTAGGGCAGAACAGTTGCTGAAACCACAAAATGTAGCACCTCACAACGCCTCCAAATAGCATCTTTTCCCCTTTCCTGTTTTTCTTCTCCAATCCTTTGCTCACATATAAAAAAAAGACCCACTTCAACGCTTTGAATTCTTCTAAAGACAATGTGCGGAGGTCTCCAGCTCTCTCCATACCGCACCACACAATCTGCATTCAGATCCCCCACGCTCCCCAGGACAGTTCAGATCTGGGTTTTAACCCCCGGCACCACCAGAACCATCGAGAGCATCGACAAGTCAAGACCGGTAAAAAGGGGCAGTGAATCTGAAATGACAACAGCATGCCGTCCAGCCCTATCTTCCAATCAACTGCAGGAGGAACAAACTGTAATGCACAGAGAAAGATCATATCGCTGAAACCCCAACTACTGCATGGGTGTTGAAAAGAACAAGTCAGATACCAGTCTAAAAATAAGCCCTCCAGTCTGCGTCGCAGAGGAAAAAAAAAGTGGTCTGAATAATCTGCCTTTCCGGGTCTTATCTGAGGGAAGACAGGGACATACAGTATGCAGCTTTATCACCAGTGACGTGATTTGTGCCAAAGCTCACACAGTCCCCCCCCTCCTGGCCTCTGACCAGAGCCCAGAAAAACTAGATGGCATGTCCTGCTGGCCGGTGTCAACACAGTGTTTGCAAGAGAAAGACCAATAGAGTCCCAGTGCCTTGGATTCTGGGACACTGATCAATAGATCTGCATTGTATTCAGGCATTCACACATCATTTTCCTCTCAAAAATAGTGTCTTTTCACCCTTTGCTCTTTTAATTTCCACTAATGTTACGTACAGCTACTACTGTTGAATTAAAAAAAGTTGAATTCAATTTATTAAAAAGATAAGGGGGCTACTGAATGGCTCAGCAAGTATCGGTGCGCGCTCAGAGCTTAGTTTGAGTCCGTTGTCCAGACACTGCAGGACCTTTCTGGGGTATGTCAGCAGGCCACTGCAAACTGGACTCCCTAAGCAGCAGCACATGACGGGCCTGGGCTTGTATCGCTCAGGGTGGGCTCGACTTGCAGAGCAAGAGTGGGCTCCAAGACCCGCTGGACAGCACCTATGAGCTTGCGAATGTGAGAAATGCCCCTTCCCCAGCACAGAGGAGCTCACAGCGTGTCAGGTCAGGCAGTGTGCACTTCATGGTCACCCCCACGTTGGGTCAGAGGTCACACAGCGCTTTCAAACTGCTAACCAGCAATTCTTGCAGGAATAATAAAAGCAGATCAGCATGGCTTGAGAACAAGATCATAGCAGAACAATTGCAGATTTTCTCCAAGAACAAGAACTTGGTACATTTCAACTCACATACCAAAAGCAACCATATCAAGCCCTGGATGATGTAAAAGGTAATCCCTATAAACTCCACAAGAGTTTTCACTTAAGTACTAAAAAGAAGACAAAGGTGCTTCATAATTACCCTTTACAACCAAATCTTTCAGATGTCAATTTTTTTCAAATATCACTTGCGATTTGTGCATATTCAGAGTACAGTTTACAAGAAATTTACACATTATCTGAAGAAATATATTAAAACTCTTGACCTACAAAGCAGCATGTCTTTTTCTATAGTTCTTGTATAAAATATGCACCAGATTATGACAATGTGTTACATTTTTCAGTATTTATTCTGTGGAGCAGGTAAATTATTACGCTTGACATCCTACTGTATCATATGTAATTAAAACACTAACTAGGATACAGGGCAAGACAAGAAAGGCATTGATTGAATAAAAAGCATTCTGAAACCCAGGTTCAAGAGCAATATAGCTGATACTGTATGTACAAAAGCCCAACAGAAAATACATCAAGAGAGATTCCATAAATTAATATTCATATAAAATCTTTTGTGCTCTAAATACATTATTTACATTTTAAAAATGGATTGCAGACATAACTGAAATATTTAAGCAAATTGTACAATATTTAATAAAACCTTTCTCTAACCATAGTTTCTCAATTAGCTTGCCACTGAACACCTGCTACACATGTGATCTTTGTACCCTCTGTGGATGTGATCCGCTCTCCTGCTTGGTACAGGGTGAAATCAGATCAGCTGTCGTTCACACCACAACGCTGTTTCCCAGCCTGAACTCTCACAAATCCAAAGGCACAATCAAAATGATTATGGTGCTAGTTAAGGCAATTAATAGGCACAATCTAATTTCGTTACCTTGCAGAATTCTAGCATGAAAATTAAAAAGAAAAACTGAAAAACGGAGAGAGAGAATTCTTATACACCAATGGGACGCTTCAGATCTCGAGCACATTCTTCCACATAGCAATATAAGCAGCCCATACATTTTATTTCAAAATCGGCCTTTTCACTAATGATGGGCATTATCTAAGCACTTCCTGGAGTTGCTCCCATGGGTCTTATGGTAACCCCCCATGAGAGTCACAACTGGAGAAACTCTGTTCCCGGTCATAACCGCAGCTACCGCACCCTGCTCACCGGAAGTGCTCTCGTCGGCTCATTCCACTTTCCCCTTGCTTCTGGTGGTGGTACAAAAAAAGAGCAATGCTACAGCAGAACAAAAAAAACTTCTGTTCCCGTCGTCTGTTCTGAAACAATTTTAAACAAGTGCTGCTCTTGCAGGCGGGTAGGTTTGAGACGGTTAGAGACACTGTCCTTGGTAGAATTCCCCAGTTGCATTCCTCTTCTTCTAGATGAACGGAAAGAGCCTTTTCTTTAAAATGTACAGGACCGTGGCGGCGAACAGGGCCACAGCCAGGTAAATGAGGAGCTTGTCCGTGAACTCGCGCCGGTTGTACTTGGTGATGAGCTTGCGTCCCAGCTGAATGGTCCCTGTCATTGCCTTAAACTCCTCGTTGGTCTCCTGCACCGTTCTTGAGGATGTGGCTAGAGGGAACAAAAAAAAAAGACTCGACAACAAGAACTCCCACAGAAAAAGTTACTTTTCTGCTGAAGGGCGGGGGGTGTGGGTGGGTAGAACCACTGCAGATCAAGAAAACGGACTGAAGGCACGTCACAATCCAAAATGTCAGAAAGTAGTAATCATCTGGCTTTTTCCAGCTCCAGCTGAGCTGGCCGGGCTGAGGTGTAGCCGTTAAGACACTTCCCCCAGCAATTTAGCTCCACCTGAAATCCATATGGGACATGCTCTGCTTCTCGAACAGCGCTGCACTCCGGCAGAGACACATTATCCTTAAGCCAACAGAGCCGTTTTCTTCATTTTTAACTGGTATAGCTTCACTGCAAACAAATAACACACGCCATAAATACTTTCCTACCACGTCAAGAGACATTCAAATTAGTCATTGTGGGATGCTTCCTTAAAGTACATTGACTCCTAACTTCTGGAATGGAACACAGCTCATGAGGATATTGACAAACATAAACAATAAAAAATGACAACAAATGTTTTATGCGGCCCAGTTTATCCATCTTAAAGTTGTATTTTGCTGCTTTGCATTTCTTTGATCCCGTGATGGAAATAAGAACTTATAATGAAAGGTATTAGAACATTAGACATGAAGCAGCAGTGTGAGCACTGGCAGGACTCTGGACTGGAAGGGTGTGGGTTCAAATCCCATGACACAAACAACACTACCGCTGTTCCGTTGAGAAATACTCCTGCCTCATACTGTTCAGTACAAATGCTTACTGAAACATTCTTTACGAGCAAAATGAATTCTTAATAATCTTCAGCTATAGGGTGATCTATAACTGAATTGGCCAATTCTGCTGCAGCTGAAAAAAGCCAGGGTGAAAAACATTGTTAAAGTCCACACCGAATAAACTCAGGACAATTTCTTGTTCCTTTTTTTAGGACCACCAGGTTACCACAATTTTCCTTACGCACTGTGCTAGGATGATCAAACCACAGAGCCATAAAATCATGCAACGATGTCCCCAAAACGATTGTTATTACTGAGTGGATAACAGAAACAGCACGATGCACGTCACAGTCAGAACCCTTAGAAAGAACTAACATCTCCAAAGCATCAGGACAGTGGTGTTAAGAATGCTCAATGTTATCTAACACGACAAAGTTAGAGAAGAAAAAAAGGCACGTGAAACCTGTAATTAAACAATCTTTACATTTTTTTTCCATGATAGAGTAAAGTATTTCCAAGATTTTCACTACCTAGAGAGATCGGCCCTTTAATTTCTCAATTCACCAATGCAGCAGCCTCTTAATCAACAGCTTTTTTCCTAGTGAGTCGATGGCCTTACGGTCTCCACTTACATCTGTGTCAGATGAAGATATAGAAGAATAGAATACAGATAATTTCCAGCTGCCCACTTTCATATTCAAGCACCAAACTAAAGCACAACACTGAACTTTGTGATCTACTTTATTCAAAAATGGTCTATCTGCAGATTGCCACTCATAAATGTTGAGCAAAGCAATCTACAACAATGTGGCTCCACTGTCTGGTTATAGTTTGTATAACTGCAAACTGTGTCACACCCATTGACCAAAGATGCAGTAGACTCTGGTATTCCTGTATCTGTCATGCTGGATAGACCCTCATACACTGAGGTACACTGAACAATGAAGACCGGTCTGTGAGTTGTGCATCGTCACTCTACAAAAAGTAAAAGAAGGCAGGCCTATCACACCACAGCACAATACCACACCTTGATGGTCAGGAATGTATAACCGGCAGCTGGACAGGTGCAGCGGTGGGCAAACCGGGGGCTCTCACTCACCCAGGGTGCTTATAGTCTCCTCACTCTGCTGGACCTGCTGGGACATCATCCTGCTGATACTCATGAGGCTCTCAGTGATGTCACTGGAGGTCTGGGCAAGGCTCTCTTTGGTTGTCTTTCTAAGCACAGAAAAGATGGAACAGGAACAGTTCAAATACTGGGAATCCACAGTGTACAGCTCTATATACAAAGATGTATATAGGGCGGAGCGGTGGCTCTGTGGCTAAGGATCTGCACCTGTGGCTAGAAGGTTGCCGGTTCAAATCCCCCAGCCAGCAGAGAAATCCTACTCCGTTGGGCTCCTGAGCAAGGCCCTTAACCCCAACTGCTCCAGGGGCGCCGTACAATGGCAGACCCTGCGCTCTGACCCCAGGCTCCCTCCCTGTCTGTGTGTCTGTGTGTCTCATGGAGAGGAAGCTGGGGTATGCAAAAAGATAATTCCTAATGCAAGAAATTGTTAAGGGTTAATAAAGTGATATTATTATTATTATTATTATTATTATTATTATTATTATTATTATGTAACCCTTTACTTATATGAGAGCAGAAGTCACAAGTAAAAGGAGGCCTTTTGAGCCACCTAGCTCATTTGGATGATAGTAAATAATGATATTAACTATGCATAGATAAAATTATGTGTTGCTGGAAAATATTTGATTTTTAAGCACATTCTAAATTTTTGTATGGAAATGTCTATTTGAGTGTGTCCCACACGTATTTCAAGTGTGAATGAAAGGTTTTAGCACCGCTGCGGTTTTTGATGAACTGTGTTTTTTGGTGTATGAGCTTTTACTCCTGGATCAGCATTTCATGATTAGATGACCATTCTCAACAGGACACAGTGCCTCTATCCGAGTCCATTAGGGTCTAACATATCTTTGTCCCGGGTTCTTTACACAATCAAGTAATTCCTACCTTTGCCTCACTGAAGAATCCCTTCCCTGTAGCAGCTCATCCTTCTCCCAGTTATCAATGGCTAGTTTGCAGGCCAAGTTAGCCTTTCTCCATGCAGTCTGATTACTAAAATATAAAAGATTCAATGACTGAATGAAAGAAAAAAAAGAACCAAAAACATTCCAGCCAAGAGAAGACTCATTTGGATCAATACGCTCTTCCTTGGTTTTGTATTAGTACCTGTAGTATTCACTAAATCAACACTGCTAGAAGGTTATTTAACAATTGAGCAGCTTACATTCCTTTTAAAACTCAATTTTAAATGTCAGTGAATTTTATTTTATGCCCTGGGATAAGCTTAAAGAAACCGAGTTATGGATATGCGATATTTCCAATAACGGTGATGTCACACACCTGATAAAAACTGGCAAGTCTCAAGGTACCTAATATTTTGCGCTACATCGCTTGGTACAGGTAGCTATTTGACCCTAAGATCCCAGTTATGTCTTAAAGGCTGGAAAACATAACTTGAGCTCAGTTTGGACACCCACTTCTCTTTGTGTAAAGAATACATCCCATTCTCAGTCCTAATACACTCTCTTAATGTCCAATTGTTTCTGGACCCTTATTGCATTATTAAAAGTAATCCAATGATCACCAGTTTTATCTAACTTTTGTCTAGCAAGTTCCTCGTAATCTGCTGTGTTCAAGACTGAAAACACTGGGCTCCTATACAGAGCTAGATATTCTCTCAATTGGAGAGCAAATAGCACTAAGATGTGTAGTAGTCCTATCTTCCAGATGTCTTCCAGTTTTATCAGAACTGGGCTCCTGACTAATCAGCTTTTTGAAACTCTTAATTTAACCACCTTGTTTGATTTCCAAAGGTTCTCTGCAGTCAGGATTATTTTAAATCCTAATTTAGGACTGAGAATCTGCATCAGGGTTTGGACATGCAGAACATCTTCGTATGCACCATTTCCAAGAAATGCTGGAAAAAGACCACTTTTTCAAATTCATTTCAGCATGTTGTTTTCTCATAGCTTTCTATAAAACTAAGGTGTTTTAATGATGTTCATACACAGATGGGAAAGACAATGTTAAACACTAGCATTATAAGCATTCTCGCTGATGTATAGACCCCCCTGTTTGTCTTCTCATATGAAACAACAAAGGAAAAGTTTCTGGTGTAGGGTAAATGCTGATTTCTTATTTAGTATTCTGATTTAGTATTCATGAGCTGAAATTTCATTGACAGGAAAAATTTAAAAAACAAAAACTGAAAAAAGGCAGGAATGGACTGGAATTGGGAAACACTGCATTAGCATACCCTGATCAACTTTTCATTTTCAAAAAATGATCTTTTCCCACCTCACCTCAGCATCTGTTTCCGATGTCCCTCCATTTCGTTCAGTATGGCCAGCTTGTCCGATTCCTTATCCTGCTCCTTAGCCAGTTCCGCCAGATCCTATGAAAACATGGACAACGATACACCGGAGCTGACAAGAAAGGGCTGGATTTCAGGGAGGGGAAATCCATTATGCAGCTGTGAGAAACCCAAAACTCTGATGATAAAAAAGCTGTTTCAAAGCCTGATGCTTTGATGCTCAGAGGCATGCACCATCTCCATCTTCACAACACATGTATTTATACACTAAAATCACATCTGCTTGTACCACTCATCTTAAAGAACAGAGGTTCCTAACCCTAATCCTTGAGGAACACTCTATTGGCTAGTTTTTGATCTAAGTGAGCGCTGTAATCACCAGCACTAAATGATGCCTTTAAGTCTAAACTGCTTGCATTTTGGTTTCTGCACACTCAGTTTTGAATGTGGTCAATGTAAACACAGAAGAGAACGATAGTGTATCATACTTTCTCACAGGAATCATTTTAGTTAATTCTGCGTTACTTCTGAGTTCTGAAACTGGGCTGATATCCATCATGATGTCATTCATTTACCCTTTTAACCTTTATCGACCCTAAGGGAATTTGTCTTGCACATTAAGAGCTGAAAACATAGAACATATATCCAAACAGAAAATGAATGTCAATTAACCATAAGCCAGTAGCAAACCTGTAGATAATTACTGATATAAACCTAGTAGATTTGTATAAGTCGCAGGCTCGATATAGCCTCAAAAAAATCAATTGCAATTTATTAATTAATTTGACCATGTTAGGTCTATAGGAGACTCATTTAAAGATTTATTCAAAATGAGAAAAGAAGGCTCATCTTTACACAGAGGGTGGTGGAAGTGTGGAACAAGCTGCCCTCTTATATTGCTGAAGCTGATACATTGTGTCCATTCAAAGAACAGCAGAATGAGATCCTTGGATCAATTAACCACTAACTAACGAACAGGCTGGATGGGCCAAATCACATCCTCTCATTTGTAACTTCTCTTATTTATCCAGCAGGGTATGTACTGTAGCAGTCTAAATACCTTGCTTAAGGGTACAATAGCAGCATCCTACTCAGAATATGAATGAGCTATGAATAAAAAAGACAGCAAAGACAGGTCACTATATGAAATAAGTCTTATCAGAGCTCAGAGGCTCATTAAATGACTCACAGGTAAAACTTTGCCCCAGAAGTAGGATACAGACATCAACTTAGTTAGTCGTTAAAACAAATACATAGTGATAGCATGCTGTGTTATTTAAATACACTTTCACGTATAAGGTTTTTACTCACCTGTATCCTCATTCTCAGATGATTGAATTTCTGTTTTACTTGAGAGTTTAAGTCCGTCAGCTTGCTCTGTGGTCCCGGACATTCTCTAATATCCTTAAGCAAAAAAAAAAGGCAAGAAGCTCACAAATAAAAGTATAATAACACGGTAAACGGCTATGCTTTATTGCGTCTTAAAAGGGGGCTAATAACCAAATATTCCAATGTTGGCCAATATATGATTTTTTAAAACTGAAAAAATAGTTATTTCCAACTTAATTTTATATTCAAAAGATTTATTATGAGATTAGATTTTAATTATGGAAACTACTTAATATATAGTCCATGTTTAATAATAATTCATTGATAATTCGTCATATTATTACTTGACCCTGGCTTGCAAGAACTAGCGAAGTAGAACTACATTTGCCGGTTGCTTTTACGTGAGAAGGGATCTCAACCTTTTTCAAGTAAAATAAACAGATGTAAACAGTCCGATTCGAAGCATATCTTCATATTTATCGTTCTCACCTGAATGAGGGCTTTTATTTCCAAATCATATTTGATTATTTCTTGTCCACAAATACGGACGTGGACATCCGGCGAGGAAGCCATCTTTGAACGCGAACTACGGGGCCTCACGAGGCTCATTGAGGCACACTAAACGCTTTTTTCCCTCATTGCCTGGACGTGCTAAGAACCATTTCTCTTCTGTTGCAATACATTAGAGTAAAAATAACGTTGTTTAATCGGATTTGCATAGCACACTGTACTTCCAGTTGTAGTGTACCTCCAACTTTGTTCACAAAGATGATGCTGTGCCATGCCTTTAAACGTGTTTTAAAGCCATTACAGTCTGCCAGGGAATTATGCCCACGTTTTGTTGCTAGGAAACGGTGACTTTAATTACCCGTGTTCCATAATTCCATATGACAACTTCTTCTGCATTCATGCTCCCAGATAAAGCATATTTTCTTCTTGGGGACAGTTCATATGTCTTAAATAGTGCTGTAAGTTTTCTTAAGAGTAGCACAGTTAGAATGCAAGCCTATTTTCCCTCTCTATGACATGTTGCATAGTGCTGGCATGTATTGTGTAGTTTCTACACATACTTGCAAATCCTTAGTTCTTCTTGGATTATGTCTTGAGTGATATAATATGTGAAATAACAAATATTTTAGTACTATATCATTGTTTTGGACAGCACCTGTGTTGAATCTTATTAATTGTATTGTGCGTGCATGTTTGCTGTCCTTGTACTTCAACTTAATGTACAATTTTTAAGTATTCTAAATTGCCTCAGATAAGGACGTCAGCTAAGCAAACAATAAAGTATTTCTATTAGGTAAGAAAATCACCGGCCACCTCCTTCATCCCCAGCCCTCTCTACACTGGGGCTCTGGTTCCAAGGAAAATGATGTCACATCTTCTGCAGAGGTGACCAGTAAGTACTGAGGAAGTGACACGAGCTGAATCCCCAGCACCAGAGCAGATATGTGGTGTGGGCAGAGAGGGACAGAGGAGGGAGGCTGCATTCTGAGCTCAGAAACAGGCGCCCTAATCCTCCGACACAAAAGTCATCTGATTAATCTTTCTCCTATTCTCCTGCTGGCGGTGGCTTACCTCAGTGGTTGGGGTTAGCCCAGCTCCCTTTCAAACCTGGCACTTGTATTCAGTTTTACTTCACATAAAGCTGTTTCTGGTTCCCAGGATGCCTCTGAAAGCTGAATAAATGTTTGAACTAACAGCATATATGTTGTATATGTTTAAACATACAGTACACATGTCTGCGATGCATCTGTGGACACTTCTTTATTTTAATAATTCTCTAGCATGAAAAGGAAAAGTTGATCTTTCTAATTCCTTAAAGATCAATGCCTTGAATTGCTCTGTTTTTGCTGTGTCCTGTTCACCTTACAGTAAAGAGCTGGGTGATGGTGCGGCTGCTCACCATTACAGATCACAAACGGAATTGTATAAAGAGACGATAGGCCCTAATGTTAGTAAATCAAAGCTTGGTATTTCCCCACACAGCAGCTTATTCTGCTACAGCACTGGACTGGTCTGTCAACAAGATCAGTTGGTCACTTATCCCTTATCCCATGTGAGATCCTTTTTTGGATATTCCTTTTATGGATATTCCAAGTCTTCTTCACATATTCTTCCGTTAAAAGCTAAAAGTTATTTTCCAGTGTAGTTGTTCTTGCAGATCTTCCCATTTCATTTCTCCCTTGCAGCAGTTACAGGGCGAGCAAACGCTAAAAGCCATTCTCCACTCTTTGTGAAGCCAAAAGGTCTCCCTTCCAAGCGCACTTCAAAGGAAATGGTGGAGAAGAAGCACGACACTAACCGATTTCCAGAAATTATGCACAGCTTGTAATCCTCACTGGAGTCCTAGTAAGATGCGTCATTAAAAGACACAAAGGGAATTAGAAGCCACAGTAAATGGCCAGAGTATTAACTGCCTGAAGGATACAGTTCCTCCTAAGAATATCTAATGTTTTTAGGCTAAGGTGCTTCAGAAATTAGAAAAAAAAAATCTCCCAAGCCAGAAACAGGCAAAAAAGAGTTATTACAATAACTCTTATTATAATATTCACATAATTTGAATTATTAAAAAGCCTTTGCCACTTTTTTGATGTTTTCTTTTAAGTTAAGCATACGAGTCGAGGGCAGCACAGTGGCGCAGTGGTTAGCATCGCCACCTCACAACGCTGGAGCCCTGGGTACAATTCCTGGGGCACTGTCTGTGTGGAGTTTGTATGTTCTCCTCACGTTCACGTGGGTTTCCACCCACAGTCCAAAGAGATACCGGTAGGTTATTGGCTTCTGGGAAAACTTGTGTGAGTCTGTGCCTTTATGTGCCCTGCAATGGTCTCTGGCGATACATCCAAGTATCCTACCTTGTGCCTGTTGTTTGCTGGGATAGGCTCTAGCTCCCCTGTGACCCAGTATTGGATGAAGTGGTTAGAAAATAGATGGATGAATAACAGTCAAGTACAGTATATTATTTTTCATGGCATTTATGTGGGTTTGAAATGGGGTCTAAGGCATGGAAAAGTACTCAAGCCAGCAGACAGACATGACATCCTCTTTTAATACAATAGAGCAAGGGACAGCTTGAAACACAACCTGGGATTAAAACCGCACAACTCGGAATGTGGATCTGTGACATAGAACAAGTCTCGAATGTGGAAGGGCACGGACACTGTTAAAAGAAAGCAGTAAAAACACAAATGGCAATATCGTTTCTAACATTTATTTTTGTATTAAAAACAATAATGGAATTAGACTATCATGGTTACAAGCAACTGTGGTACCAACTCCGGGCTGATACAATGCGGTGAAATAAAAAAAAAGAATAAAGAAAGAGAAAACCAAGAGGCACAATTACGCATATAAAGGATCCTTTAAAAAAATCGATTAAGATCGAACTCAGTCTAATTTACTTCTGTACATATACATGGTGTTTGTTATCCAGTGATTTTTCTCTAATAATGATAACTGTGCCTCGAGAAAAAAAAACAGCACAACAATTAAACAACATAAACATAACAACTGTTTAGATATTGTGTTCAACAGGCATATATGTGAGCTACAGATATAGACATGACTAGTAGGATCAAGTTATTGTTAGTTTCAGCAGGATACACAACTGCAGATTTGCTTAAAATGTCACCAAAGTTCTATTACAGAGCATTTAGCAATGAAGTACAGCCTTCCTAATGAGATACAAAGTTACACCTGGGAAGTACACACAACAGTACTACCTATTAACAAACCCCATGCTATTCATCTAGGAGTAACGTACCATACAACGTTAAAAGCGTCTGTGTGAGGGCATGGTTTGTTTTATTTTTAAAAAGGACATTACTTCAATTGCCTGTCTTAAAATGTTGTATGGAATTAAGTTTTGCCTTTTTGTGACATTTGATTTTACTTTCATTGTATTTTTAAATATCGGTCTTTCCTTTGTTTAAAGTTTGGAAGGAAATGTAATTCATTGCCGGGTACAGAAATACAATGTCATGTGTATTGTGAGGAGTTTTTATTTCGGTTTCATGTATGGTGGTCCCTGTACAATGTCGCTGGTGTCAGGTACTAAGATGTCAGAGCTGACACTTTACTGATAAACAGATGTGCGCCAAACAACAATAGTGACCCAAACGGACGTCATCAGATTAAGCACAGTACAAAACCAGCTGTCTGAGCTCTTCAGTGTAACGTGTCTTTATTAAACCCTCATTAAAGGGCTAAATTCATATGACATCATCTTACGACAAGCTGCTTAAGGTCTTACACATCTACCACCATGCTAATGCTTTATGAACTTCACAGCTTGAAATTCTACTTTCTGTGAAGGTGCTCATCAAGAAAGCTGCTGAGCAACACTTTTCTGGGGATATTCATGACTTCTCATATTCACTGATTTACTGATGTGGCGCTGCTTGCACTTTCACATCAAAGTAAAGTGAAAACCTTTTAATCTAGTACATTTACTCTGGAAGAAGCCCTTTGCATTTTAAGCGGATTTAGCTTTTCATTTCCGTAGCTGTGCTCATGACAAGTTAGTTTATACGTCAGAACACTACTAAAAATGTTCAAAACGTCAGTTCAGGTCACGATTTTGGGCTTCACAGTCTGATAAATCAATGCTGACTGTTTCAATAGAGGTTCCTGTACACCTCCCAACACTTCTACAGCAGAAAATGTGAAAAGACAGACCATGCATGTCTGGAACCAAAAGGGTTGCTTAAGAAGCATTTACAGATTCAATCGGAAGTCAACAGGGCTACCCTGTTTTGTGTCGTTTACCATTTGAACCTCTACTGTTCACTGGTGAACAGCTGCAAAAGGCCATGTGCTTTTGTATTTAAAATTAAACTGTAGACAGCAAATGATACAGAAAAGTATTTACTGAAAGTCAAATGCACAGAGTCAGTAGGCACATATATATGTTAATTTTTGAAGGGACACAAAATAAAAGGTTTAGCCTTGTCCTTCCTTTTGATACGTTTAAAAGCATCTGTAAATTAAGACTTCATTTCAACATCCCTGCTTGTCCCAGTCCCACATCCCCTTTCTAACATTCCTTTTGGGAAGTAGAACACAAGTTTTTGTTTTGTTTTTTGTTTTAGGAAAGAAAGAGGGGGAACAAAAGAAAACGACAGAAAAGAAAGTGGTAAAGAGGAATTCAAAAGGCAAAACGTTTCATCTAAATTCAAACTTGTGCAATAAATTACAGATTTAGACCATAAATACAAAAGAAATACAAAATATCTGTTTTACAGAAATAAAATAAGTTAACCACAGAACATACAGAAATCTTGAATGAGAAAAAAATGCTTAAATTATTCTGAATCAAAATTTCAGCACTCTTTGGATTGTTTTACCCATTGTTAAACTGGACACATCTTTGCTATTTTTAGTCTGATTTGTATCAATCCTCTCACGGAAGACTACATTCTGCTGGAGGCTCAACTTTTAGTGAAAACTGTGCCTGAAACAGACCAAGTACAGATTTCAACAGAAAGCCATCACACTTCTTCAAAACTGTCCAAAATTCTTGGCATGATGGGCTAACTCAGCTTAATCACAAAATCAGATATTTATGTCAAACATTTAACGATCAAATAAGAAAACTTGAACATTTTTCTCTCTTAAGTAAGGCACCTGTTAAAGCAGGCATCAATTTGTTGTATTAAAAATAGGTTTTAATTGTGAAACCCACTGCAATGCAGTGGATATATTCTGGTAAATTGTGTTTGTACTTTTAATTTGAATTAGTGGATTTAGAAATACAATGCATATGGACTCATATTGATTTCATAAAAAAATAAATGGCCTTCTCCTTGTGCTGGCAGAAATCAGATAACCCATCTTTAATCCTTGTATATTCTTTGAATGTGCATTCTGTAACTTACATCTCCCAAAATATACCGAGTGCCATTAAAAATGCAACAAATGGTATTGGTCACGATATTAATTTATTGTATTTTTAATGCCACTCTATATAACACACCTACTCAGAATTAAGGGCACATGGACTGGGGGGTCAAGGCTAATACATTCTTAGAGTTCAGAAAAAACTTTCTATCAGGAGGACCTGCTTTCAAAGCCACTGCTATAGAAAAAGCTCACAAGACCTGTCTGATTTTGAGAACAAATTCTGTCTTCGTGTATCTCTTAAGGCAAACTGACACCTCTGACAAATGACATACAAAGGACAAAAAATGACAGAGGTGACACTGTACATCGTAAGTACTATCACACGATTCCTGTAACAAGAGTGGTTCAATCTGGGAAGTGTATGTAATTTTAAAATGGATAAAACGTTTAATGCAGAATCCACATTTTTGAGTCCATATGTTCACAAATGCCCCTCACCCCCCAAAAATACAGCTACAGCATTCCTCTGGTTAAAAAAGCTTTTGAAGCAGAAGTTTACTGAACATCATTAAGACATTTTGCAAGCATGTATTATGAGACTGCTCTCTACGGAAAAAAAAACATCCAACAATTTTGAGTTGCCTTCAGTTCTCAATAAACGCACTAAAGTCTAGTCAGACCTGCCAAAGTCTCTTGACCTTGCTGGTCATTTGCAGAATTGACCAAACTAATATCCATAGGACTAGGTTTGATGTCTTGTAAAGCAAACAGGTAAAAGCTCCTGTTTCCTACACATGGAAAGTTAAAAACTAAAGCAATGTACTGCCTTACTCACAAGAGTAAAATCTGCATAGTGCACCTTCAACAGTAGACTATTTATTGTCAGCATTATTATCATATACACTACAAACTGGACAATGTACTGTAAGCGTGCCAAAAGTACAAAATAAGAATTAAAAAAAAATAAACACATACACTTCTCCTGTTTTCTCTGTTAAGGATGTTTTTTTTGACAAAATTAGAATATATATTTATATGTTTCTTAAGGTCAATAGAGGAAGCAGAAATAGAAGGTACTGGCATTGAATTAACAACCATTTTCTAAACTGCTTAAATGCCACAGAGTCCCCTGGTTAAAATGTAAAGCTGCACAGCTTGCGTTCATCATGTTAAACGTGAAAACCCGCAAGAACACTTTACTGGTGCTGGAAAAATAGCAATAATTATACTGCCATACAGCCCATGGGAAAAATATTTGACAAATGCTTTAATGATATCAAATTCTTTTTCGTTAACACTTGACAAATACATCGTATTTTGTTTTTACAAAATTATAATTGCTTTATCATTTCAAACAGGCCGGACTGCATCGGTTGTCAGTGCAGCCTGTGTAAGTTGCCAAAGCAGAACTATTTTATACGTAAACTTGTGAATGGAAATGAGGTTGTGGAGGCAAAGAGCTTCTGATTGTTTCCCTCCCTTACAAACCTCCTTTACATACAGTACAAAGATTGTTTTTTTTATTTAGCTTAAACCATTCACAAGACAGAGCTTCTGTAAAATACTCCTGGACACATTGTACTTTTTTTTCTTTCTCAATAAAATGAAATAAAATAAGAAATTAAAAACAATCAATAACATGGAGACGTCCAAAACAGACGTGTCTACACTGTACATCAACCTGAAGAGAACCCCAAGCAGACTTGATTTCCATAGGAAAACTCTACTGAAGGCAAAAGACTTATGACGTCCAAGTCACTGGAACATAACCTTGGAATAAAAGGTCGGCTGCCCACTTCTCTAGACTTCTCTCCTAAGCTGTCCTGCCAGTATTATTGAAGTCAAGTATCATCGCAGCGTTCAGACTAGCCCAGGTTTAGCAGCAAATGGAAGGAATATACAAAAGAAAAAAAATGCTAGACTTTTTTCTTTACTCTTTTTTCAACAAAGTGCTTTCTTCTTTTTTTTCCAAATATATTTAACGCATTATATAAACTCAACATTTAAAAAGGTAAATCTCAGCTTATTTTATTTACAAAGTGAAACACTGAAATAAAGACAAACTTATGGACGGTGTAGACTACGCTATCTAGATTACACAGAAGAAAAAGAAGAAAATATTGTGCATGCTTAAATAGAATTCTGGTTTCAAACAAAAGGCACCCCTGCTCACCCATCTCTCCCTTCTTAAAGGACACATCACTTTTGTGCAAAATTAAATTTTTAGACAAAAAAGAAAACAAGAGCTTCCAAAAGAGCTTATGCTATATGGAAAAGAATCTGACTCTAATCAGTTATTACACAGAATTAGCTTTTTCAACTGTAAGCAGGAAGAGCAAAGGACCGAGCCAACAGCATTTGAGAAAACCAGTGAAATAAAGAAAACAGTACTAAACACAGTCCAATGTGTATGTTCCCTTTCAACACCAAGGCAAATGTCATGCTTGTTCTAAGACCATCTGCGGATTGCATTCAATGCATAGTCATTATTGTTTCTTTACAATTAGAAGCTGTAGACAACACAGTGGTGTGGTGGTCAGTACAGCTCTGGGCTCATTAATCCCAAACTGGAGCACCTTTGGTGGAGCTTGGATGTTCCGCCATGGTCCTGACTGGTGAGGCCAGGTTCTCTGGATTCCTCCTAACATTCAACAACCTGCTGGCGAGGTTAAATCACGTTTCTAGACCGTCCTTGTGTGCTGCAACGGCGTCCTCGACTTTTGGGAACATGCTCCAGGCTGTTAGGATCCTAATACTGTAGGTGGCATTCTGATCATGGATTGACACAGCTGGAAATTGTTAGGGAGAATGTCACCTCCTACTTCTCCTTACTTTGACAAGAAAGCAAGATTACACTGACCGCAGCTCAAAAAGAAACAAAAAATCAAATTCACGGTTGCTGAATCCTACTATAGCAGAGCCCCTAGCTCTCTAGTTAGCTCTCAGACATAAATCTACAGTTAGCTTGCATTATGCTGAAAGACTGAAATTCTCCTAACAAAAGGGGATTTTTAAAACTTTTTCATCCTGGTTTGCGATTCCATTCATTTTGCTTTGTAGGTGCCCGAGTAAAATATGTTCTGGGTAAGGGGAAAAAAACGGTTTCCAATATCCAAGATTTGTTTCCTGCACTGGGTAAGATGAACAATTTCCTTGGCATTGCTATCAGAATGGATCAGCACGTTTTAGGCATTATGTCTGCTAAACCTCCTGTGGAGGCTGGTGAACCTGTGTGCGACCTGGATGAAATTATAATTCTAGCAGACGATTACCCCTGTCAACAACAGCTAGTTGGATTAAAAAAAAAAACAGATTTTATGGAAATGAATGGAGATCCCACAGTTTACTGGTGACAACAGTGCGGCTCACCCTCACAAGAGTGCAAGGTAGGAGGGGTGTTTTTAGATAATGAAGTAACGTTAAGAAAAATAATAACAGGACTGGACAATACAATGTATAGCCACACCCCTGAGAATTAATACAACAGCCCTCAACCCACTTCAATAAGTGCAGATGTCATACAAATAATATATATACATATATAAAACTGTACATGAAGCAACCTTCTTTTCATACTTTTACTTCCCTAACTGTGGGTTTCCCACATCAAAAAGTGCATTTTGGTGCTCATTCAGTATTAAGACGGATCAGTCAATCCTACAGGTCAATCTATATTTCTGAAAAACCAAAGAAACCAGAATAATATTTAACCCATGCCGTTAATCTTAACTCCCTCTAGGAAACTATAGCAATTTATGGTTTTTATTACCAAAACACAGAAGATAACCTCAGGTTACTATACAGTGCAAACACATAGCAAAAGCTTTACTTTATCTTTAAATAGATTTTAAATGGAATAATCTGCAACATCAACAAAAAGGTAAAGCCTATCTGTACAAAAATATATAAAATCGAGATTTTTTTACTTTTTAAACCTTTGAATATGAAGTATACAGATCTTTAGAAATTTATCATGCTCGACAATACATTAATTGAAAAAGTGGCAACTTAGGAATAGGTATTATATATATTTTTTCTTCTTCTCTTACATATATAAACTATACAAATACTATACCTTTTGGTTATTTCTGGTAATATTTTACAAACATGCTAAATAAAATTATACATTTAAATGCTTCATCTTTCCAACGTTCTTATTACTTTCCTTAAAAAAAGGCAGTAGAATACACACTGCAGAAATCTACTTAAGGAAAAAACTCTAAACTTCCTAAATCATTTTATCTACTTGAGAAGCCAACAAGAGGAACAGCAAACTTATGTAAAGTGTGTATGAATGCTCCTTCTGTAGATAATTGGACCCAAGCAAAAAATTCACAGTTCGTAGAATATCCCTGACCCTACTGTGTTTCCTACATTCAATACGGTGTCAGGTAAGCTGTGCAAAACCTTACTTCAACTGGCTATTCGCCATGTTTGTTGCATTCGTCTTTGGTACAAAAAACAATCAAAATATAGTGTGCAAATAGTTCTTTTTTTTCCCGGTCTAGTACCGAAAACCAAAAATTGTTTTTTTTATTTTTCAGAGCCTTCCTATGATACAAAGCACAGACTCTGTGGCATATATCTACATTTTTCCACATGTTCCTATGTACATTCAAAATAGTTTAAAGAGCTAAAATACATTACAAATCCACAATTCACCCACTATACATCTTTCTGACGCTTTCCTTTTTAAGAAGTATACTTTTTCCAACCTCAGGGATTTTTTTATATATATCGCATCTTAAATACAAGGCACAATGAATATTACTTTGTACAAACACATATGAAGTTACATATTACTATTTATATTAACTTAGGAATTTCAAATTCTTTGTCTCCTCTACACTGGCAGAGCTCACAACTGTGAAGTGATCAGAACCAAAGCATATGGAAGAGAATGTCTGTCATTACCATCTTGCTTACACACCTATGCATTACCACACACACAGAGCAATGGGATCCATCACCCCTTCCCAGCCTCCAGGCCTTTGGAAACTGCGCTACGCTAGCAAAGAAAGGGGATAATGGAATCTTACAGCACCAGAACTCTCTGGGAAGAATCAGAGCACATTAAACTCTACTCCAGATAACTCCAGACTATCCCAACATTTTCCTTTTTAATACGCATTGCACACCCTGCATCCACATTAAGCTGATCTCAACCAGCTATAAAATTTGATGCTCCTTCTATATGCACAAAGCGCATTTCTTGAGCATGGAGAGCTTTTGGTTTTTGTAACGGTGGTTAAATTGGGCGTTGCTGCAGTAGTTCTGTAAATACCACAGTAAACGCCTATACTAATCGCTGCTGATTGCCTGTTTGTTGTTGTTTGGTGGTATAAACTAGCGGCAGGTATTTTTCCTGTTCTCCTTGCCTACTGGTGTTGGAAACATGTGACCGGTGGAACCGAGATGGCATTTGCTAGCCACGTTCACAGACGGCAGGTGTAAAACACAAATTATGCAGAGATCCTGTATGCTGTATTGTTGATTTGTTCACTTCAGAATATATAAATATCAATATAGTAAGCCTGTAGATGTGTTCCTTGATGGAAATTAACATGCAAAACGTAACAGTGTTACAGTGTGCGACACAAAAGGTGTGGACGTTTCTGCCTGATCTGGGCTTTCCTCCCTGCCCTGTACAGGCTGGCTACACCTTAGAAGTTGGCACGCGGAGCCCCACGAGGCCTCCTGTGGGGTCCCCCCCAGCTGTGTTCTCCAGGATCTGGTTCACAAACTCGGACGTCTGGCCAGCGACGGGAGACCTCACTGGGAAAGTTAAAGTACTGGTTACGATGACAGCGCAGGATTAAATACATTAAAACAAAATACATTAAGGTCTTAAAAGGAGAGGATCTTTGCAAGGAACATATGCTGTATTCACTAAGTGAAGGACAACACTTTGAAGGCCTTTAATATTACATCCAAGATGTCGCTGTACTGTACTAATATTCAGGTGCACTAGAGAAAAAAGCTTTTTTTAAGCTACCACTGCAATGCAAAAAGCAACAGATGATAATTGAAAAGATTGATTTTGTACTCCAACAGGGCCTATTCTGCCAGCACACCAACATATTTCTTACCAAGAGTTTCTTTAATGAGTCTGTCTAGTTTTTCACTCATGCTTGTTCCCTTGTCCTCTTTCAGGCTCTGCACCCTGTTGACAATCTCTTCTTTAATGGCGTTAATCACAAAGAGGAGACGATCTGTTTCCGAGAACAAAAAAAAAAGAAAAGGCTTTCATCGTTTGCCCTTTTCTGTTTCTGATTAGCTTGATATTTGCCTAGCTGTGTCCCTGCTCCACATAAACATCTTCGGATTTTAAAAAAGTAATTATATTTCAGAAATAAACAGGAACAGGAAACAGTTGCGTTAATGCTAGTGTTATTTTTGCAGTGACCTTAAAAACGAATATAAAGCAATGACATTTGAAATACACACATAATGTGCACAGTTCTGCACATAAGGTCTTAAAATAAATTAAGTACAAAAGAGAATTTATTTCTCCTTACCATATTCTGTATTGAGACCCCAAAGCTTGACTTTATTGGCCTCGTATTGTGCCTTCTTCTTCAGTCGACATGCCCTAAAGGAGATAAAAGATAAGAAATGATCATTTAGTTAATAAGGTGGCAGGCTAGGGGTCACCATCCATAATTAGTTAACCACTATTCCTCAAAACATAAACCACTTTTGACTGGTTAGTAAATAACTGTTGCACTAACAGGTTACTGTAACTAAACAGACAGGGCCGAAAGACAGCTGTTAAGATAAACCGATAAATGAGGCGAGGCCAACTGGGGTCCTCTGATATGAAGATCAACCCCGATTCCCCTTTCCAACCTGCAGCCTCTCCCTTCCTTCTGCGCTTCACCTTTGGAACACAAGGCAAGCTAGCATCAGGAGACACTAATACTGTGTGCATCGGTGGATCCTGCTGCTATCTGTACATGCTGCTATAAGCATCATCGTATGCTGCTGAATCTCAGCGACGACAATGAAAGTCTAAAGCAATCTGAGCAAGAGCTGCTCGACACAAGCACATCCAGCAGCTACACCTCCCAACTTTCTAAATGCGGATGGGGGAGCACCAAAGGCTAGAGGACAAGAGATGGTACCTGGAGGCCAGCTTGTTCTTCTCCTTGCGGGACCGAGGCCTAGCCGTCAGCGGCAGCTCACTCACGGGGGTCAGGTCACTGATCACCTTGTTGAGCTTGCGAAGCTCGTTCCCAATCTGCAGCAGCTTCCTGGGGTTAGGAGTGAGGTCCTCCACGTCGGTGCGACGGGACTTCTTCACCGTGTACTTTCCTGTTTGCAGGACAAGAGCAGCGAGGGCGGCATGAGAGCTGGAACTGTAGCGGCCCGGGTCCCTCGTCAGGGCGCACGGAGCACGGAGCTGATTCTCACCATGGTGAAGGCCGTTCTTCTGGTACATGTTGCTGGGGAGCGTGTCCCTGTCCCACTCGGAGGGCTTCAGCATGCGCTCCTGCTTGGAAGGGGTGAGCTGCTCACTGTACTCCCAGAAGTACCTCCGTTTGCCCCTCTTCCTGGAGAAACCCGGTGTCACCCCCTTCACTTCCTCCACGGGGTCATTATCGCAGCCTGGAGAACAACAGGGCCTCCATCACGTCACACAGCCAAGCAAAGTTCTCATTTTTAATGCTGGCATAAACAGTGAGGTAAGAATTTGTGGGCTGTAGTGAAATTGTGTTGTTATGCAGTGTAGGATAATTCACTATTCTACTTTTTGGAGTCAGCTGACAGATCAGTTAGGTCCCGCTAAAATGCCCTCATTTCGCTAACATGGTTTTCTGAAAGTCCTTTGTAATGAGTTTTGAAAACTCTTTGTAACGGGCTCCAAAGATCTGTTTTTAGTTGCTGGTTATCAGCCAGATTAAATTAGCCTTTAATTTACAAAGGAGAATTGTTTTGTGTTGTTTCAAGGGGGAAACAAAGGTTCACTCTATTTCACTCTATTTTGAGACCCTCAGGCTTTCTTCTGCCTGTGCTTTAGTGCTATCCACACAACTGGCATTCACTATCCCAGCTAAAGGAATGTTTTGCAAAATCTCTGTCCTGCAGGTAAATAGGTTTCTATCTGTCAAACAGAGATCATTTTTCAGATTGCTTTTTATTTTTGAGGTAACTCACTCAGGAAAAATAAAGCACACCTCAAGATGGAATGCATTTGAAAGATGCCAAATATGCATAAACATTAGCTTGTAACTAAATAGCAATGCAGAACTAAAGCAGAGTTTTAAATTCATACCTTTTAAAAGGTACAATCACCAGAATATAACACACTAGACTTTTAAAAAGACAGTTGCCTCCTTTTTTAATTGCTATAGAAAGAACCCACGAAGTGCCGAGTAAGAATAGGCTGGCATTTCAGCAGGGAAAGTGATATATCTGATAGCTCCATTTTCCTTCTTTATTAAATAAAAAAAGGAAAAGAATAAAATGGCAGAGACAGACATGCAATGCCATATATGGCACACCCAGATGGAAAAAATCTGCCCCAATTTAGGGAATCCATTCAGCATGACTGTGTGAACACAGCTAATTTCACACAGTGTATTATTCGAGAGCTATAAGCAACAGAATACAAAAAGTACATTTACATTTATTCTGCGTATTTTAGAGATCATTAAATACAGCCAAAAATACCCAATAGAACTATGCATGAAAACAATTTTAAATCTTAGCTTTCTGTATGGCTCAGATCAGTCTGAAAAATTGCCATTCTCTGCTAAGTCTAACAACGGTCAAATAGCCAAACGACTCAATCATCCATTCCATTATCTCTGCTGGACAGACGGTTGTTCTTTGTATATGTCTTCCTCTACCAACAGAAAAAAAAAGTTCTATCATAAGCTAAACATTCCCACACTTGGGCAGACTCCAATCATTCTCTTTAAACTAAAATGTTTAACGAATCAAGACACTTAAAACTAATGGTAAAGTTGATATTCCAGAGAGATAGCTACATAAAGCTTTTGTTATTTTAAAATTGCTGGCAAGAGAGGCATACAACTTCAAGTTATTTCTTTATCTCCAGTTCCATCATTTGTTTTAAGTAGAGAAGCATAGAAAAGAAAAAAACGAACTATAAATGTCATCTTGTGACTTAAAAAGTTACATTAGAATGAAAGTATTTACAAATCAATTGTGCATCTCAACTTTTGGATGCATTTGTTTTCTATTTTAAATAACCTTGCAAAATAAAAAACAGTTTAAAATCCTGCCCTCTCTACAAAAAAGCAACTTCAACAGTTTTTGCATAATTGGGTATTACCAACACAAACAACACAGATTCCAGATTCCGGCCCATCAAATTATTCCATGAATGATCTAGCTATGATATGCTGTTTCCATAGGACTGCTTTACTATATAAAACAGAAGATAAAGTGTCAATAAATTCTTCTTGCTGCAGGACACAGTGGTACTGACACTCTTGTATTTTAATTTTGCTTAGTCATATTAGAATCTGTCCTTATCACAAAGTACTCTGAGAAGAGGCACAGCACAAAAAGCCACAAATTAAGTTAAAAGGTAATTATGTAGTTGATTAAAATGCAGTGTCTCTACCTGGCTCAGAGAAGGTATCACTCATGTCATCATCTTTATCATCTTCGTAGTCTTCCTCCTCCTCCTCCTCTTCTTCCTCCTCATTCTCGGAGAGCTCATGTTCACTGCCGAAGCCTTCGTCATGGTCCTCGTCCTCCAAATCCGGCTCATCTGCTTCATCCTCATCTTCCTCCTCCTCCATCTCCGGCTCCACTCTCGCTGGTGGTTTGACCTCTGTGACAAACAGCGAATAGTTGTGCTCTTCCTCTTTCTTCTGTGAGGGCTCAGGCCCCAGAGTGCTGACTGGGTACAGCTCCTGACTTCCTCCAGGCACAGGAAACAGTTCACGAGAAGTCCCTTGGGAGCTACCATTCTCTGGAATGGGGGCCACCTCCACCTTGGGCTTATCCACTTTCTTCTCCCTTGCAATGGTAGTGGTTGACACCACTGAAGCAGTAACAGCAATAGTGACTGCAGTACGGTTCTCGACAAATGAGGACTCAAGGGTTATGTTTGCCTGTGAGGGAGCTGCGTCCATTATCGGTCTGCGCGGAGCCGCGTTAATCCTGACCTTCGCTTTCCGGACGTAGTCCTTGGAGTCCGAGGGAAAGGATATCATCTTGGAGCTCTGTGTCTGAGTCTTGGAGATGGTCTCTGTGCTGGAAGGCACAGGCCTGGTGGCCTTCTGGGAGCCATCCGCGTAATCTGGCAGCAGGTTCCTCATCGAGGTCGAACTCGAGGCCGTCAATCGGCAAGAGGTTTTCTTCGCATTAACGGAAGGATTGAGAGTGTGTGGCTTCTGGCTCACAAGTAGGTCAGGGTGGTAGAGGGGGTCGCAAACGGGCTGCGAATCTTCGCTGTTCAGCTGTGCCAAGGTGGGCGTCTTCCCAATCACCTCCTCATCCTGGTAGGGGCTGGAGAAATCATCCAGCCCCAAGAAATCCACCTCTTTCGTCCCCCAGATGTCACAGCTGGTGAGCTTGGTATACTTGGTTAAGTCCTCCCAGTACGTATCCCACTGCTCAAAGTTCGAGCTGTAAATAGGATCACTGTCCAGGACCTCTGCAAGGTGGTCCATGCCCTCAATCTCTTTGCAGTCACCCACGGTAAAGATGTCACCTCTTGGACTTTGCCTGCAAGTCATGTCTCTGTCCTTGAGAGGCAAAAGAAAATATTCAATTTTTATCAGTCAGGCATAAATAATAAAACAAGGCTATTACTGACAATAGTGAAGCATTTACATTCAGGAGGAGGCTTTTTGTTCTCAGAGATGATCTAAATACCTCATCAAATGGTATCTTTAAAGTGGAAAAAATGTAAACTTAAATGCCTACTCGTTCACCATACAGAATAAATATTATACATGATACTGTTTGTGGTTTTAATTGTTCTTATATACTGATGTACAACAGAAACCAATCTTAAATCTAATGGATTATTTCAAATTTTTTAAAGATCAATATAAAATAATCAGAGTAAATGGGAATAAAATTAGAGCTTAAAGACTCATTGCAAGTCTTCAGTATGAAATGCAACATACTGCTAAGATGGAAACATTACAAAGTGAACATAGTATAGGACCTTACTGACCATTAACACAATCCTGGTAGCACTAACAGTAGTGGTGATAAACTGAAAAAGCATATAGCGCCTTTTGATGCTGAAGCAGATCTAAAACAAAGTGTGACAGATTTATACAAAGCTCAGCAACACAATAAAAATTAAAAGACTAAAATTATTTATATTAAAAAGATACTCCATTAAGGAAATGTGTAAATGTGATTTATGACAGCCTTTTTGAAAATAAATGTGATTTATAAATTCCATTTGAGGGTAAATCTCTAATGAAAGGGAGTAAAAAGTTCCAAGTTTGGAGGCATTTTAACAAGAAGCAGCCTCTCCCTTCCTTTTGCGTTTCACCCTTGGAACACAGGGCAAGCCAGCATCAGCAGACACTAATGTACACTCTGGCTGATATAAAGTGAGCATTTTGGTTCGATAATCGGGTGTCACGCCATTCAGTGCTTTAAATAAAAGTACAAGAATTTTATAATCAATTCCACAAAGTACTGGCATTCAAGGAAGCAATGCAAACACAGGATATGTGCCCTGCTTTTGTCTTTCACATCATCCTAGAGGCTGAATTCTGCATGAGCTGCAAGGATTTAGCATTTCTTGCAAGACCAGCAAATAATATCATAGAAGCAGCAAGTATTTTCTCAACAAATGATCTAATTTTACCAATGGTATGCAGATAATAATATAAGGAAAAATAAAAGGAATAGTTTAGTTTACATGTCTTTCATGTATGATTCAATGCACTGTTAAGAATCAAAGACTGCCCAGAATCACTTCCAATTTAAGGTAAAAAAACAACAAATCTAATTCTGTCAGTTCTCTCTGTTGCTGAGTATAGCTTGATTGAACTGCAAAACAAGTGCAGCCATCCAGCTCCTAATATCCCCTATTAAATTTATACTCTAGTACCAATAGAGCTCCCTTTTGAGGATATGGTTGTATTTCATCTGTTTGAAACACGTTTCAATGTTTCATGTTTCAATTCATATCCATCCATTTTCGAACTGCTTTATCCAATTCAGGGTTGCTGGGGAGTTGAAGCCTACCCCAGCAACACAGCCAGGATGGGACACCAGTCCATCGCAGGGCACACACGGACACAGATACAGACACGCCACACACTTACCCAAGGCCAATTTTCCCAAAAGCCAACTGACCTATAGTACGTCTTTGAACTGTGGGAGGAAACTGGAGGACCAAGTGAAATGGTGGGGGGAACATACAAACTGCACACAGATAGCACCCCAAGTCTGGAATTGCACCCAGGGCCCAGCACTGCGAGGCAGCAGTGCTTACCACTCTGCCTCCCTTCAAATAATCTTGCCATATCATGGAAATTTAAAATAAAGAGCCTAAGACAGGGCCCTGCAGAACACCGCATCGCATATTATTCTTTACCAGTCCAGATGCAGATATTGCCTGTTTGTTAAATGTAAGCTAACATGTATGAACAGGTCCTGAAAGTCTGACCATTTCTCTAAGATTATTAATTCAAATGTCACAATGTCTTTGTTCATGGTATTAAAAGCAATGCTTAATTTTACAAGGATCAAAACAGATATGCATTTAGTCAATTAACCTCATAACTAGGTCATTTGCTACATTACACCAAATCACTACAATGCACACTGAAACAAAATGAAAACCTGTTTCAAATTTTTCTAAGATCTTATTACCATCAGCAGAACTTTATGTGTCTGAATGATACCTTCGCAGAACTTTAAATAAAAATGGAAGTTATAAAATAAGTCTGAAGTTCCCTACAAAAAACCTAAGTGACATTTTTTGAGCAGGGGTTTAAGATCGGTGGTTTTAAAAGCATCTGGAATGACAGAGTACTATTTACTGAAGCAAGAATATCATTACACACATTGCTGAACACCACCCTCAGAAGTCTTGATGGTTTTGGATCAAGAGAACAAATACCAGTTTGTTTGCAGTAATAGCAGTTTGACTACTGTATTTTCGTGTACATTAATCAAAGAGAATGAGTTTGTTTGCGACTTCAGCCAGTGTTTCTTGAAATCTTCTCACGAATCCAACTTTGTTTCGAAAATAGTTAAGGAATAAATGAACTACAGTAACAGTTTCGAGTTTGTGAAAAGCTATTTGAAGTCAGCTGGGGTTTTTGTTCCTTTTCTCCTGAACGTAGAGAAAAAAAGCATATCTTATTAACCTTCAGTGATGCAGCTCTTGAGTATTATCTGGTTAAAAGTGTCATAATGTACTAAAATTCTGTCCCTCTAAGTTTACTCTGTCTTCTGAAATCTCTTTGCAATCAACAGATAGCACAGTACAATTTGAAGGGTTTCAGAGCACAATTAAAATAGTCTAAACTATTTCTGTTTGGACTATTAACTATTTCAATATCAAGAGTGTATTCTTAATGGTGATTATAGCTATCAACTAACTCAGCTTTACTAATTCACATATTTCTTGTGAGCAGAACAAAGATTAAAACTTTCTTGTAACAGTATGTACCAAATCCCTTTAAGAAATGGTAATGGTAACTGGTAACACTCTAGGTGTGTAGATCTGATCAGCCTGGGGCTGACTCCTGTGGGATATTCCACCACTTTTCCAGGGGGGATGCAGCCAGATGATGAATTTTGACGTGCTGCAGTCACCTCTTAATGACAGAACTGGCGAGTTAGTTACTAAGTTGGTCAGGAGAAAATGGAAGCTACAGAAAGACTTTGATGTTGTCTGGTTGCAGTGGTGCCTTTGTAGTCCTAGCACTGCACGGACGTGTATTGTCTTGCTTTAGAAATCGCTGAATACAGGAATGGAAAAAGTCTTGTCTCCAGAATTCCATCAGTGAGACATTGATATCAGAAAGACAAATCATAATCTTCAGTTCACATGAACTTTATCGTAAGGCTTCCCTTGATCCGCCACAAAGGAATTCTTGGGTTTAACAAGAAAGACTCCTCCCACACGTCTATAACCCCAATAGCTGGCTTGAAGCCGGCAAATGTCAGCATAATGTTCATATCTCCACATAAAAGGAATTTTGTCACAATCGGCAAAGGTAAAAAGTCATTGATCGTTGAAAAAAACACTCCATCATGCAATTGGATGCCATATCACTTGACGTATGGCCAACAAAAGATGGCAATGTGGTCTTTCAGCTGCCAACGTTACCCTGGAAAAGCACAATTCAACTCAATGCAGCCTCCACCAGTACACTATTTAACGTGTCAATAACATTATGTTCATGTCCAATGAGCTGCTCATAGCTACCAAACTCGCTTTATCACCATCTAGGGCTAAACTGGGGATATATAATATTTGACTCTCCCCCTCTGGAAGACAGCAATGTGGAAGAGTAGTTATGGGCTCTGGACTCATTGAACAATTGCGGGCTTGAAGTACTCTTGAGTGAAGTGCCTCACCTGCATTGCTCCAGTAAAATATACAGCTGTGTAGATGGGTACACATGTAAGTCACTCTGGATAAAAGTATCAGTCAAATAAATATACATTTTTAACACTGTATACGTCTCACCTACATCATATACGGTACTACTACACGTCCAGGGCTCCAGGACACTTCAGGCATATGAAGCCAAAATGTCTCTTTATCAGCTACCATTTCCTTTTCCCAGGATTTTCAACAAAAATAACCTGCTTGCTGTTTTGATGTTTGCCCATCTAAATTTTGGAATGTGGAGATTTCACATCCCATTACTGATCTGTACACAAAGAGCAAAGGGTTTGCTTTTGTCTGACAATTAATGATGTGTTCACCATAAGGCTGGGTCTTTAAAATGTCCAATGGAAAGGAGAAGAAGCAGCAGACAAAAAACGAACAGAGAGCTGTAAACCCACTGTCTAAGCTAAAGACAAAGTAGGCAGCTGCCACAGCAAATTATCCTTCTTCCAAACACACATGGAATAATTGCCAGTATGATTCATAAAAGACCTGCCTATGGCGGGTATCAGACACTGTCTAACCAAGAGGGGAAGCATCTCACATACTAACGAGACAAAAAAATAACCAACGGTTCTGATCTTACCAGTTCGTACATAAAGTCAGGATCGGAGCTGCTTGCCAATAGGTCTGTGCTGGTCAGTGCCTGGTCAGCAAAAGTGTGGTTCTGAAAGGCATCCCCGAAAGGAGGATCCATTCCACTTATGCTTGGCTAGGAAAGGAAAATAAGATCAGTTCTTAAATCATACATGGCTACATGATACAATCAAGAAACACAAAATCAACTCAGAGCAGCTCTGTATTTTTAAGGAAACCTTTTGTGAATATATATATATAAATAATGTCAATTTTGTTCCACACTACCCGAGATGTACTACATTAATCAACCCTGAAAGCAGGTTAACCACTATGACGCTGTATGACTTTGAGCAACTTCCAAACTAAATGTGCAGTTTTACGAGTATGGGCTCACCATCCCTACTGGTTTAACTTATCTGCTTCCATGATCATCTCAACATAAGAACCTAGTCCCACACTTATACACATGGAGCAACAGAAAGCAAGACGGTCAATATTTTCTTTTAGAAAAAGAAACGGGAGACCTGCCCCCATCTCAATAACCACCCAAGCTTTGAGCTGATGGTCCAATTAACCCCAATGGTTGGAGCACATTTCCCCTACTCTTCCATCACCACTGCTGCAGAGGACAGCACATGCTTGAATCTCATTAATTTGAGCTTTTCTAATAAATACAAGCTGACAAAGAAACAAAAAAAAAGGAGAGGAAATAAATGCTTCAGATGCTTTCGTATTTATTTGAGTTGGGTGCATGGCAATCCAAGCTTGACATGGTATGCAGTCTGGAAGCCAGACGTCATTTCCATCCAAACCCCTGGCTAGTCTGCTGCCTCTGTTTTATTAGTCCACAGACTGCTCTACTTCATTCTGTCATTAACAATCCCTAAAATAACCCCTGAAAAATAGACATCAACCCCTAACTCCTCTCTCTCATTGACATTAAGCATTTTAGTTTAAGAGTGCCCACAAACGTCTTTAATTTAATAAGTTACTGCCTTGGTGATGTCCAATTTAATAAGAATTTCCATTCTATAAACTAAAAAAAAAAATAGAATATAAGCAATGCTTCTGGTATTACAATATCCTATGATATTGTATTCAGATTCTATGATTTCACTAGATTTTGATACCTCCTGGTCAATGTCTTCAGACAAAACACGACGCATACTGTATACAATGCCCTCCAGATTTATTTATTCCCCTGATGTAACAGAAAGCAGTGTACAACAGAATGAGTCATGGATTTGATAATGGGTCCATCTTTAAACAACAAAAACGATTAAACTGCAATCATAATTGCACTGCAGAGAGCCCTGCATATTTGTCATATTTAATTGAATTTCACAAAACATGAGCGTCACTTTTATTCACACCTCTAAATAATCTTTCACATAAAATCCAACAAATATCTATGACAGGATTTCTTATGAACAGCTCTTTGAAAGTGCCATGGCAGCCTTTGGCACTACTGTAAATCTTAAGGTCTCCCATTCCCCTGGTGTGTAAAAGAAGGTAACACACGGACATCATTCAGAGAGCTTTCAGGAGTTGGGGAATAGCTATAAAAGAGCAAGTTATAGGTTAATTCCATGCTGATTAAAGAAGAAAGTAAACACAATGTTTCGGCTGTGGAGCCTTCTTCAGGTTTTGCTTACACCAGAAGAAGGCTCCACAGCCGAAAGGTTGTGTTTACTTTCTTCTCTTTTCAGCATGGAATAAACCTATTACTTGTTCCTTTGCAGCCTACGCATGCTGACGGAGCTACCCACCTGAACAGCTATAAAAGAATTTGCTTTCCACTGCAATGTCCATTATTAAAAAATTTGAGGCTACTATTATACTGGTAACTCCAACACATACCAGAACCTTTTGGCCAGACACCTGGTTCATTCATCCATGAAGTTCAAGCTTGGCCGAAAATTGACATTCCAACATGACAATAATCCAAATATCCAAATCAACAAAGAAATGGTTAACTGCTCACAAACTCAATGTTTTTGTCTGACCATCTCAACATCCAGACATTAATCCATCAAACATTTGTGGTTTGAAGTTAAGAAGGCGGTTCACTAATCGATATGTGGGAAGGTTAAACGTTACCACTCAGAAGTTCCCAAAACTCACAGAACACTACAGGAGGCGCCTTATCAGGGTAATCCCTGCAAGAGGAAGATTTACAAAACTCTCACTACAGAGGTGTGAAATAATGTGACCCTTGTGTTTTCTGTCTTTGCCCTGTGCAATGATATGAAGATTAAAGTATAACTTTATTTTCTTTCCATTATATGATGTTTTTATTCCTATTTCATCAGGGGTATGAATAAATTGGAAGGCAGTGTGTGTTCCCAGCCAAATTAGCTTCTGACACTATTAAAAATAAGTGAATTTACTGTTCGTTATAAAATAACCTGAGGAAAAGCTTGTGTTCGTACAAATCCAATACCGATCTGAAAACTATGTTAGTGTTCCAGCTGTAAAATAAAGCTAGCCTGGAAGATCAAATGAAAAGCTAAATTGTAGATGAAAAGATAAGTATGTGTAAGTTACAGAGCCAAATACAGCGAGTTCTGTGCTCTCCCAACTCCGGCCCCTTACCTGAGGCATTGCCAAGCACAGATCCTCTGTGTCTAAATTGAAACTTTTCTGCTGTCTCTTGAGTCCAGTCGTTTCCAGTTTTATTTTATACCAGCAGAAATCAATTAATTTGCTCACAAAAGAGTCTTTTTTCTAGCCTCAGTGGCTTATTAAAGTGTGCTTGTCTGGTCCTCCTGTGTTGACTGCTTTCTATTAAAGGGAAGAGAATGAAAGAATGAGGCAAAAAAATTAGGAAACAGCACATCACTAACTTCAATAGTCATCTTTTACAATCTTCAGGAAATAGAGAAGAATATTCATGACTCTCTCTCCAGCTGATTGAGATCAATATTTGTCTAGATCTGATATTTAATTACAATGGTTTATGGTTTCCACTTACAAGTTCTTATTCTGAAATACAGAAATATTTCTCACTGTGAAATGTCAGCAAAAGCTGAGTGGAGAATTTCAGCCTCTCCATAAAAGAGATTTATCCACCTTCAAAATACGTTAAAGACTTTCTATACAAAGTATCTCTAGGCAGTAGAAATATTGTCAGTCTCAAAGCAAGGGTATTAATTTGATGGAAAACAGACTTAGCAATGAACACTTCAGCTATTTTTAACAGCAATGTTTTTGTCAGAAGCACTTTTAAAAGGCAAAAAAGGAAAGAGAAATCTTTTTTTTTAAAATAACAGACCACTTAAAATAAGTTGTTAAATTAATTATTGCACTGTGCAGCATCGGCCAGCAGAAACAAGAGTGAGCAAAACAAAGCTATCACTGCTGGCTGCTGTGGTTGCTGACATCACATCCTTATTCCACACGAAAAGAGTCAGCTGTGATATTTATCAACACAGGCTGCTCTCACACACCCTCCTGCACAGGCATCAGACTCTGCTGAGAAACACATTTCTGCCTTTCACACTGTATCTAGGCCCAGTTTCAATAGAAATGACATTGGGGAACCAGGGGTGTATTGCTCGCAGAACATTTAACAGTTTAAGTGCTGAAATAAAGTTAAATTCCCCATACTCACTTATTTACTAGGGAATATAGACAAGTTTCCTACCTTGGTACAAGACAAAAATAACTGAAGCAAGAAAAAAAGCTAATATAAATGTTCGGTGCAGTATTGCAGCAGGGCTGTTTGACATGGAATCCTCTCATTCCACTACAGAGCAGTCCTTCAACACAGCTGGAACCTTGATTGTTAAACATTAAATGGTAATTATGAATTAAAAGCTTACTGCAAGAAATGAGCTGGAGCAAAACTGAAACGCTGAATTAACGTGGATTACAAGGAAGTTCTGCACAACCTAGCTTGATTTTTGGCAAGGAGGAATAAAAGATTTCAGAAAAAAAAACTGTTACGCCTCCTGTTTCTGTGAGTTTAGACACTGATGTTCATTCATGTTAAAAAAAGTCCAGTTAATTGGCTGTCATGGTAAAAAGATTTGTGCAGCTTTTCCTGTATAATCGCCATGATGTTTTGTCTTTACTATATTTTAATGTTAAACTTCAATTACAACAAAAGAATACTACAGAAAAGCCAAACACTACATGTGGGAGTAAAACTCAAAATAATACAGAAATTCTCTTCTGTAACACAGGGAATTGTAAGCTTCAGATCTGCAAAAGCTTCTTCATCTTCCAGAAAGAGTCCACTCAATGGTTCAGGGACGTACAATGAAATCTTTCCTTTCTAATCAAATCAACAGACTGCTCAAAGGAACAACACAACAGGCAATCTTCCCACCACCAATTAAAACAGCTAAATGCACTGAACTGCATGTGATCACAACAGAATCAGGTTTATCTTTATTAAAGTTCATTGCTAGGGGAGTAAAAATCTGAAATCTGGATATTTCAAAGTAAATAATTTCATTTTTACTTTGTTCCTTTGTTGATCTAGTTAGCATTAATGAAATTCTTGAATCTAAAAGAATTTAACTTTTTTTTCCTCAGGAGAGGGGATTTTACTTTAATCAAAGTGGCTGTTATCCTAGTCTGGTATGACCCGAACAGCTTTAGTTTAGAGAAAATCCAAACACTGTCCAAATCCAGCCTTGCTCAAGGTGGTTTAGAAAACTAGAATAAAGCTTAAAAACCAAAATATTTGCTGGGCATCAAAAGAACTCTATTTATATATGTTTTTTAAAAAGTATACAATTATGTTTAATGACACTGATCAAAAGCTTCTGACATCACTTGATTAATTGATCATTTATAACTGTCCATACACTCAAGTGACTTTGTTAAACTTAACTTACTACATTACTGAAAGAGCTGGTTATATACAGATGATTTAATCTACTGAATGCCAGGTCTGGTGAAATTTAAATAAGAAAAATACATAAAGGAAGCAATATGCTTTGCTAATCCAGAGAACAATGCCTTCAGAATCAGTATGTTGGTGGGCAAGACGAAAGTTCAGGTGCCTCTCCTGCAGCCGAGATAAGTCCTCTTCAGTGATGAGTCAAGGTTTCCTGATGGAGGCCAGCAGGAGTGGCACAGACATGCCAAACGATAAGCTGCCTGTGTTTAACTACAGACCAGTGGCTGGCGAGGCCTGAGTGGGATGATCTAGGCAAGAGAGTTGAGCAGCATCAACACTCCACTTCTTGAGACTGATGGCAAAACGACTGCACAGCTTTCCCGTGATCAAATCCTGGGACCTCACCTGCTGCCCTTTCTAAAGGCTTAGCCTGACAAACCCTGACCTCCCTAGTTGCAATACAACTCCATTGACAGTGACTGCACATAGTCATATTGACCACTTCCTGGGACCTGACATGGTGAGATTCTAGTGCGCTCATCCCGATAGCACAATATTCTATGTCTTATTGCTGGTTGTTTATCAACAGCTTTCTTGTAAAATAAGTAAGTAATGGCTGTGCTGTTATGCGGACTAGAGCCCCATTGAACATTTAGAAACTGGGACATATCACCTAGGGCTCAGAGACCAGTGAACAGGCCCATACTTGTCTATGTTCTATAACAGGATTGGACACAACCTTGTTGCAGTTAGAAATGACCTTTCTTTTGATGCTGAACATGTTTCTGTTTCTCCCTCTTATCATCATAATAAAACATGCTTTTCATTTTCAAAAAGTTCTTTCCCCTTTTGTTACAATACTTCTTTCTATAAATCTTTCCTTTTTTATCACTATTGGTGAAACAATTTCATAGTCTAAATGCAATACCTACACACCAGAATAAGAACAGACCTGCACCGCCAGGAGACCTGACTAACTGCAATGAAGAATACAACTGCAATACAGGAAACACACCTTGGTACAAAGCTACAAATTTATTCAATTCCAAAACCCTTCACTGCTTCTCAAATGTGAGACTGCTGAATTTCAGCCCTACCTCCACCTACTGTGCTTTTTGCTTTGTGGGCTCTTGCCTTGAATAAACTTCAGGATCATGTCATCTTAACACAGCCGCTGGCAAGCACTACAGTCTGCTTCAAACAAGAAATACAGACATTTTTATACACAAATGACAATCCCACCTTCAATTTATGCATGACCAGGAAATGTTAAAAAAAGAAATAAACATGCACTTGTGTAAATGCACATGCGCAAGATTGCAAGCCATGCAAAACAATTGGAGGCTGAAAAAAAATAAAGAAAGTTAATTTCCTGTTCAACTCTGAAGATCTGAGGTCAAGTTAAGAGCTATTGAAAGTGATGGTTCAAGAAATATGTATGAGGCAGGCCTGTGTTTCACTTGTACTCTGGGCTTGTAAATATTACAATGCAGTATATACAATACATCAGCAGAGCTGAATGAAACTGCTTTCAGCTGGTTTGATGGAGATGGGGGAGGGGGGCTGGAAAAGACAGAAAGAGGGAGAGAAACAAAACCCTCCTTCCTCCTCTGGATTTGCAGTTTAAAGCGAACCTGTTTATAAATTAGGGCTATGTTTGTAAGGTTGCATGTTGATCTAGTGCATGCATATAAATGTACATTAAAATGAGCAACAGCATAACCGATTGTGATTTGTCTAATTAAAAGAGCTCACTTTAAATTAATGGTCGCCAATTCTACAAATTTACTGCATTGAAGAATCATGATTCCTAACTGCATCAAAATATCAAAAAAAATGATGAGGCTTATTTCTTGCTTCTTCTTCATGAGTAGAGAACCACAGAAGCTCAGGATAATATTCTATTCAAAATACCACATCTCCCACAACCTACAATGTGCCACAACAGACGCAGTAATTACTCTGTCAATCCAAACTTCCTGAAGCCACTGTGAGAAATTAACTATTAATATTAGGAGATCCAAACAAGTCTGAATTGCTCCTTTCTTTTCTCTAGCAGTAACAAAAAAGCCAGGCTTGTTTTTTGTACCCTGTGATTTACTACAGTATGTGAACCTTACAAGTCCAGGTACTGTGTTCTGTGGAGATGGCTACTGTTTACACAATGCAAATACTGTCACATCTATTATCATGATGAATGGGTCATACAATAATATATGTTGTACATTCACTGTCACGCTGCTGACAGCACTCAAATCCTCGATGAAGCCCAAAGGTAATAAATCTCCTGAGTGATGCAGATCCTGAAAATGTGACAAATCCACAGTGTTCTGCGTTTGCTGCTTTTATTGTTTTGGCGTGTGATGTTTTTTAAACTTGACTTTGGCCGATTCCTTTTGTCTGTGAAAAACATTTAATTTCTTCTAAATACCAAAGAAGGTGACCTGCCCTTTCACTTGATATCATAGCCACTGACTGTTTTGCCTTAACAATGCCTGAAGTATAATTTACAGGCAATGCTGATAGGTGATCACTAATCCCAGGGCATATGTAACATTCATCCCCATTTATTTGCATTATTGTAGAATGAGATGTAAGTATTCTTTTCAACAGAACAGAGATGTATGGCATGTACAACACTGCCAGCCATACCATTTTAAATAGGCAAAGAAACAAGTAATAGGTTTATTCCATGCTGAAAAGAGAAGAGAGAAAACACAAACGTTTCAGCTGTGAAGCGTTCTTCGGGTGTGAGAAAGACAGGGAAGACAGCAAAGATTAAATGGCACAGAAGAACAAAAGCTGGGAGAGAGAAGGAGGCAGGAGGGGCAGAGCGGCCACTCAGGAAGTGCAAAGTGGAGAGGGGCGAAGAAAGGTGTGAAGTCAAAACCTGCATGAGAATAGAGAAGATTACATGAAAATATTGCAGGAGATACAGTAAATGAGGTTGCTGGAGGTACAGGATGTCGTCTGGGTGATCCGGAATTGACCTGAGGGGCCCTAAATGAGTGCGTTGTTAGATATGTATTGGCAGTTGATGCAGCAAGTTCTGTAACAGGGGAAGGGCCTGGTGGGGATGATTGCCGAGTGTGGTCAAGGTAGCTGTGTGCAAGAAGTTTACGTAGATTGGGTGGTCAGTGGTAAGAGATGATTGGGTGGTCAGAAAAAAGGGGAACCGATGGAGGGATCACCCTGTAAAATGGAGTAGTTGTTAATAATGGTCCTGGGGATAGAAAGTGTGTTAGAGTGGTAGGGAAGCTTCAAAGGAATGCGGTTGTGAGGCGGGGAGTTCCTGATCGAGCTGATGATCCGAGGGCTGTTTCTGGACTGGGTGAGGAACCTATCGATAACATGGGTGGGGTATCCTCTGTTGATGAAAAAGAATACATTTTGAGTGCTTGGTTCTGGAAATCCATGTCGTCACTGCAGAGTCAACGTAGCCTGAGTAACTGTGAAAAAGGGAGAGAGTTTTTGGTGTTAGTGGGGTGAAAAGAGCTGTAAAGGAGATAGCTGTGCGAATCTGTGGGTTTGTAATAGACAGAGGCGGAGAGTCGTGGATGGTTAATAGATAATTTTTTGTCTAGAAACGGAAGAGTGGTGGAAGATATGTTAACTGTATATTTGAGGGACGGGCGAGAGTTAGTGAATTGATGCAGGAAGTGCTCTAGCTGGTCATTAGAGCATGAAGCAGCACCGACGCAGTCATCGATGTATCGCTTGTAGAGGTCAGGGACAAAGCCAGTATAGGAAGCAAAGAAGCATTCTTCTACCCAGCTGACAAAAATATTAGCATAGCTAGGTCCCATCCTGGTGCCCATGGCGACTCCACTAACCTGCTGATAAAAAAGGTTATTAAATGAGAAGGCATGGAGTGTGAGAACCAATTCCGCACCCACCTGAACTACTTCAACCATTTTAAATATCACTGATGAATAATTTAACACCCAGAGGGAAATTAATAAATGTTACTACAGTAGAGTTGTGATTACATTTTAAAGGGAGGTATGTTGTTGTAAAATAGACAGAGGACAGAGCACAATCCAACTCGACCTACTCCAAACTCACACGAGAACTGCAGATAACAGGAACTGAGAGAGGCTGTTGAAGACGCAGTAAGTTTGACTCTCACATGAAGATACTTAGATATAAATATCTTTATCACCTAGACATGAGGCAATTCAGTAACTCAAAGCACAACAGGCTACCTTGTCTGAAGACAATTCAGTGGTATGAAAAGGCTAATGTAGAACACAGGCCTCTGCTCTTTCATGTGCAAACTGTGGTTAAAGTAAAAGCCACAAGGCTGAAGGCTCTGGAATGTAGCATCTTTCTTATGAACATCTTAGCGACATAGCTTATAGCTTCTGCAGCCTGATGGACTATTGGAAATGGCCAGTGGTCTCAGAAGTCAGAACTGCCAATTTAATCCACAGGCTGCAAAGAACAGTAGAGATGCTTGATTTTTAGCACCCCTGCCTGTATTTTGCCAGAGCTGCCTTTATCCCCAAGACTGTCAGTAGAAGATCTCATCTCATAGTGAAAATGGAACCCCGAATTAACATAACGCAGCCACAACGTGCTGCGGCTCAAAAGCCATTGTGGTTCCCATTTGACACTTGCTGTAAAAGAATATATTTGTATACATCTGAAGTGCGACATAGCCAAGTGGGGTTTCTCTACGGTGAAGGAGCGCTGGAAGGGACTGAGAAGGAAAAACCTGTCCCTTCGAGCTCCTGCAGAGTAGTGGACAACCACAGTTTCAGAGCCAGGATAGGGATGAGAGACATAGACTAGAGCACGTGAAATGGCTTGGAGGGACTCTCTTATTTTGCAAAGCCAACCCCATCAACCACCTGCACAGTGAACGGGTTTAAAAAATGGATAAACATCCTTTTATGAACTTGAATAATAACCTTGTAGAGATTTTATGCTATGTATGAGTTGGACTACTGAAATGAACAATTTTTGTTAAAAACAATGGTTAACCTGTCCATTGCTTAGTAAACTAGCACAGTAAATAGCAGAGGGTGGATGTGAATGGGGATCAGAAGTACTGCATTAGAGAACTTCAACAAAAAGCAGAAGCTGCAGGGTTATTTATCTATTTCACACTGGAAAGAAGAATCCCAGCCTAGACAATGACATCTTAATTACCACAACTAAGATTTAATGCTGTGATCCCATTATTTTAGCTGCGGTTAAGGTGGATGTTGTGTATATAAGTGTTGGGCGTTTGTGTTGGGGGTTGGGGTAGCACAACTCAACCCCTTTTCCAGGAAATAAGCATGACACTGAAAGCCAGTGTCAGATAATCCCTATGAATTACATGTGCTTGAAAGGCACTCAAGAACCGAATAAAATAAAAAATGAAGGAGGCAAAGTGAACTGAAAATGCTGAAATATTGCATAAGCAGCACAACGGTAAACAGAATATGACTGCAATCATTGCAGATTTTCTGAACAAGTCACAGATTATTGGGGACAATAGTCTTCCCCGCATACTACACTGGTTAATAATCACAGGAAAATTGCCCTCAGATAAAAGAAATGGATGATGTATTTTATAGTACAGAGTATCAGCTCTTTATAGGATTCTAGAGGCAGAGAATTGGACAATATTATTTTGCAGCAGAAGTCAAGCATTCCCAGGAGAAAGGATAGTAAAGACTGATGCATAACCACTTGACAAAGAAAAAATTAATTCAAGGACCTGACAATAAAATACCACTAATATATGCAGCTGTAACAGGTAACCTTCTCTTGGCACCTCATTATTCCAGCTGTATAAAAGATCTCAATTACGGAAAGACTCTCTATTTCTACAGCTTCAACAAGACTGCACTCCCATTGGCTGCATGGAACCTGTCCAAAACAAATGTTCAGCACAGTGCAGAACACCTCAGGAACATTGCTGGATCACGATGAAGTGGAACATATCATCCTCATCTTAACACAGAATTCCACGATCCTCCTGTTCCCCATCTTCTGCTGCACACACACACACGAGCCCTTCTCATATTCAGAATGTCATATTTTTGCTTGGGCAAAAGCATCTACCCGAGTGTTTAGTTGGTTGACCAGGGTCAGCAGTGACCTACTTCAGAAGGCGGACTGTTCCAGGTCAAACAAGATCAAATGCCGAACGGTTAAGGGATACACACATTAAAGGTCGAATCACGTGTGTAACGCTTAGAAATATTATTTCTAAAACAATGCAGTGATTTGCAAGGAATGCATGTGTGTGGGTTTGTGACGTGAAGGGGGCCAGTTTCTGGTATCATGAAAATTGAGACTGCTCCCAGTAGACCATGGGACCAACATTGTATACATCTGCCAGAAGCAAAAAAGAAAAAGGCAATGAAGCTGAAAATATGTCAAGTTTTATTTTGTTAAGCACTGAAAATGTGCTCACTACTACCAAACATGTAGATGGGCATGGCAGGAACACAAGCTCTTCCTTTTAATAGTAACAATCAGCCAAAATAAATACGGAGATAAACCTCTTTCCCTCTCCACCCCTCTTTTTACAGGAGTTATATGATCATCGATAGTTTATAAAAGAACATCAACTCATCCAAGATTCTAAACATAATATAAAACTGAACTCAATGTCAAAAGTCCTCTATGCCTCCAAAGTTGAAATAATTGATTACAGGGATTCCAGATCAAATCATTATTTTATTTCAGAGGGTCCACCTTAAGAGAAAGCCATTGCACAATAGATAAATTATTCTTATGGTCCCAATTGAGGAGGATTACCTTCTTAGCTGTTTCCAAGAAAGAAAGTAAAAAAGAGGAACCCTGTTTGGAGGTATTGAGCCCAGAAAAGTCCCCAACAAGGCAGATTACAGGATCTTTCAACAGGTACGCAGTTTGAAAACGCATGTAAATAAGTGTCAGTTGTTTGTTGAGTACACTGTCAACATACTTCAGATTCAGTAAAGCCCATTAAAAGCATTCTCTTTTGAGTACAACATACCTGATGTAAAACTCTGCAATGGATTAACTGATTTTATTGGAAGAAAAAAAACAGATTTTATGCCAATAATCACCAGAATATACTTAATACAATTCAATACTCCACTTACAGTGTGAAAAATACAATGAATCATCAATGGAAATAAATATAGCATATAGTTTAGAGATAATTTTATTTCTCCACAACAAATTTTAAAGATATTATATTTGGGGTCAGTTCAAGAGAACTGTTAATTATACACTGGATCACATGAAGAAGTTGGATGCACTGAAATATCTGAGCATTTGGAAGAAAATATTCATGAGCTAATTGATGAAAGGAAATTAATTCTGCATCGGAAATTAGCCGCCCAAGCTTAACAATGCCCTTTGACTTCCATGCTTTAAAATAAATGGGTTTATTCTAAATAGTGAAATCTGGGTTATGCCATAATGCTGACTCTAAGGAAGGAGTTACTTCATACTGAAATATATGAAGGTGGAGTTTATGTCAAGCCTCCAACATTATAGAAATGCATGGATTACAGAGGCAAGTGAGTTTTTTTTAATTAGATTTAGTACTAATAAAAGGGAGATCTTTTAAACAGAATGGTGTACAAGAGAGATAATTCAGATACTAACCAAGAAGGATGTGTCTGTTCTTGATTTAGCCAATTAAGTAAGCATTTCAGCTCATGTGAAATAAATAGTAAAGAAAATCAGGGGCAGATAAGCCCCTCTGTTATTTAGATTTCGAAGAGTATTTGAGATACTTGTCAATTTGAGACAAGATCTTTTACGTTTCCAGCAAAATTTTGACAGGGCAATATCCAATTTAGAAAACCACCCAGGCCTTGGAAAGATTAGATTGTGAACTATAATTAATCTAAGGGAATATTTATCTTAACTGCAGCAATATGACCCATAAGAGAAATAGGAAGTCTATTCCAACTGTTTTATTACTGAATTGATAACGGGTCCATATTGATGAAAGATAATTCTTCAAATAGAAGTGAAAAGGCCCAAATAACCTAGACTTGTAGTTTTTCCATCTAAATCTTGTGCCAAAAGAACTCAAATTAAAACTTGTAAGTGGCAATACTTCAGACTAAGACCAATTTACTTTATAACCTGATACAGAACTGATTTTATTAATAAGATTACATATTAATTGAAGAAAGGTCCTGGGATGTTGTAGATTAAGTCTTCCAAGACGTTCCAACATGCAATCAGTCTTGAGACCTCTCTGATCCAGAGTGAACCCTACTCTTTTAAACTGCAGGGCAAGTAGTGGGGCTCAGTTGGCCTGGCCAGCTCAGCTGGTCATGACCCTGTTTAAAGATCTGGTGTGCTGGTTAGTTAAATGCACAGCAGGAAGACGTACAAGCCTGAGTGAACTCAACAAGGAACACTTCTGAGCGTTAAAACCACAGGAACAATACAGGAAAACACTAGTCAAGATCGATGCTGGCTTCGGTTAAGGAGGTGTGAAAACTTGCAGGCATTCTCCAGCCAAGCTCTGGTATTTGAGAAACAAAAAAAAGTGAAAATAATATGAATAAATGTAAGCAAATGACATAAAGCAATAATAAGTACAAGAATAACTGGTCATTGGGCATCGGCTTTTATCCAAAGCAATCTACAGAGATTAGGAAATGGCCTATTCATTAAGAAAAACTACTGTGCAGTCATTTATGACGGGACCGGTTTTGCATCTCATTTGGATTGGGAGAAAAAAGAACAAGGTTAGTTATTGTGCTTGGGATAACAATGAGTTGGTAGAAGACGCAGTGTTTAAACCAGGAACCCCACGACAACAAGTACTTCCCCCAAATCACTAGAAGACAGAACCTGCATATGATAGGAAATACACAGAGGTTGCTTTGCTTTACAGCAATGCATGGGACACTTCAGCCACACACGGTAGTTCTGATTCTGCTGTAGCACTCTCCTTTCTTCCTTCACACTAAAATAATCAGTTATTGAAAACGCTAATTCACGACCCGTGAAAAAAGGTTTTCTAGGCCCTGTGCACCAGCAGTAATGCATTTTCTAAATTGCTTTTAATGCGATTATTAAGATAGACTGATTATACAATATTCCCAATTTTATCTCTCGATGCAGATTACGGACGTACAATTTTTGCACTTGCCACCAAAAAAAAACAACTCGATTGGAAATTTCCATTTCCAATGCTAATGCCATCTGTAGCTGCTCCGCAGTGAGTCGTGGGTATGGCACAGGAATAGGCAGCTCAACAGGTTTGGTCAGTCTGAACCTGCATGTACAACCAGGCACTATGTGAGCCTCTTTGCTGACAAAAAAAGGTACTGAGATTGCTCCACTGCTGTTGGTTCACTCGAGACATTTACTGGGCAACACAATAGGGCAGAGCTTTCACTCTATTGTAGCTGGAGTCCGAGGTAACTCAAAAGCAGTTGAGAAAATACGAGCAGGCGGGAATGCAAAAAATATTTCTTATTCCCCCACCACACCATCCTGTTCAGTTTAAACAGTTGTGCAGGGCAACATCAAACACTGCCATACTGTGGGAAGTGTACAATATAGTGAAAACTGAACACTTTGGACTGAAGCCTTTCATGTTTAGAAGCCTGAAATGAACTTTACAATCTCAACCTCATGCCCAGTGGCCCTGCTGTCCGCTCAACATGAAAAAGAGTTGCTAATGCAAGGCACTGATGGGCGCAGAAACAGATGACACATCACATCCTTGTCATGGATAGCCGGAATGAAGCAGACTGGCAGAGCCTATGTCTTCTATTCCTATTAAAGAATCTATAAAACCAAGCATTAAGGCATTCTTAAAATAGGCCATAACATGTTTAAATACAGTTTAATCAATGTCGCTTGGCGTGTGGCTAAAAGTTTGAAGGATACTGCTGAGACCTCTTAAATAAAACGTCTAAACCAAATTCACCGAGATATCTGGCCATATTTTGAATTTTCCCACGTGCTTGTGAAATAAACCGTAAACTACAGCTATAATTTGGTTAGACAACAATTAGCCCCATGCGGTCCAAAATATCCCATTTGATATCGGAGAAATACCCAAATATGCCGATGTACGGCAAGCCAGTTTGCTTCTGCTGTGCTCGTGCTTTTGAGCAGAAATAAAAACAATTCAACTGGGGCTGTCTCTGCAATGCTGTTCCATGTCAAAAGGCAAAATGTACAGCAACACCCACACAGTGACTGTCTTTTCATACAGCTTAATGCTAGTATATCGTGTTGGACTCCCCTGCTTTCAGTATCGTTTGCCCCTCTTCCAAAATCTCGGTCAGCAGCTTACTGAGGCCAGGACCTGAAAATATGCTGATTTTGAGCAAGCCTGCGTCTGCCATTCGATATTCCTTCCCGATTTCAGCCCAAGTAAACAGCTCCCCTTCAAGCCCAGATTCTGCAGCCTCGGCAGTTCTGCCTTCAGACCACGACTGGGCTGAATTCTTTATTCCAAGGCTCCCTGGCTCTGAGCTTCTCTCCCGGAGAGAAAAGACAGCTTGCAGTCCTGAGAATTGCTGCTGCCTGGGAGATAAGAAAAGCTACCGCATTATCAACAGGAAGTGCTTCAGTACATCTCGCGTTCTTTTTTTGCCACTTTAAAAGGAAGCAACGAGTTTTATTTTCTCCAGTGGGTAGCCTGTTTGTAGGTAATAAAGGTCAGTTACTGTGATCCACCGTCCAGGATGGGCTGGGGGTGTCCTGCCATGTTAGGCAAAGACGGACACTGCTTCTCTATACACCGGCTTGCAGCGACTTTGCAATGTCTGAGTTTCTACGTTCTAAAATTAAACATGAACGCTTCCATTTCTAAATAGGAAGCAGAGCAGGCACCTGCGACGCATGTAGGAGAAGCAGCTACTGTAGGTGAATCAGCAATCGTTTCAGGCCAATCTGCTAATTAGCCACTCTCCCCAATCTTTTCCTCCTCTTTCCCAAACCCAAAACACAATCCCAAATTAAGTTAGTAAAAAATCATTACAATTCAAGCATTCACACCCTTTTCATCTTTAAATGACTATTTTTAAAGGTGGCGGTTGCTGTACACTGTGAAACTGACACGGCATGGTTTGGAAAGGCAGGTGACATGTTAAGAACATGTCTCTGTTTTTGTCTTCCTTGGTTACTGGCAGTGCGTTTTGTGCTTTTCACACGTCTGCCTGTGAACTGGAGTGAGTGTGCTTTCTTCAATTTAAAAAATCTCATTCATGTGCATTTTACTGCCTGTTCAATCTCATTAAGAGTGCCAAATGACTCAGACGGGACCTTGCTGTGAAGTGCAAGCTGTGGTAAGGAGAGCTGCAGCCTCCTTTAAAATGTGGGCCTGCAGGTTCTTGCTTGAAATTGCTTTGTGTTTTTTTTTTTGCACACATCAAGGAACAGCAAATCTAAAAGCTAGGAAAATCTGTTCAGTTTCTCACATTAAGCTCGCTTCTGCACAACTATACGATGTTCTAAAAATGAATCCTTATATCTAAGTAGCGAGGTACAGTAACTCATATACTGTCCCTTCCCTCACTGTGCAAATTTCACTGACTAAAAACTGCCCTTTATTCTGTCCTTGTTGAGTCATGCTAAAACTCACCGCTACCCAAAGAACTTTAAAATAAATGTCAAAGATTTAATGGGCCTTTTTTTCTTTTAAACCAAACAGCTACTTACACACATATGAAACACGTAGATCACATATACAGATGTCTATTCCCACACAGGAAAAATCAATATTTTAGTTCAGTGGTTCCCAACCTTTTCAACCGCGTAGCCTCCTAATCAATTTTCAAACATATTGCAGAACACCAACCACACACTGCCTGCTGTTGTTTAATACTCCAGTATTCAGCTCGGTATATACAGTATGTGAACCTAAAATACTCAAATAACTTGCACTTGTTAAACAATTGGAATGTATATGCCTTAAACAACGTGAAAGTCTTATTAATTCAACAAATACTGTATATTTGAAAAGCACAGTAGTACTTGTGCGTTAATGTACTGTATGTAGGCCTAGACTGAGTCTCACTATACTCAGTGAGATGCCTGGCACCATTTTAATTAATAAAAATAATTGCTTACACTTATATAGTGCTTTTCTGGAGACTCCACTCAAAGCGCTTTACAGGTAATGGGGACTCCCCTCCACCACCACCTATGTGCAGCCCCCACCTGGATGATGCGACGGCAGCCATAGTGCGCCAGTATACCTCACCACACACTAGCTCTCAGTGGGGAGGAGAACAGAGTAGTGAAGCCAGTTCATAGATGGGGATTATTAGGACGCCATGATCAGTAAGGGCCAATGGGAAATTTGGCCAGGACTCCAGGCTAACACCCCTACTCTTTTTGAGAAACGCCCTGGGATTTTTAATGACAACAGAGAGTCAGGACCTCGATTTTACGTCTCATCCGAAGGACGGCGCCTTTTTACAGTATTGTGTCCCCGTCACTATACTGGGGAATCAGGACCCACATAGGCCAAAGGAGGTCTCACATCCAGGTACTGACCAGGTTCACACCTGCTTAGCTTCAGTGGGTCTGCCAGTTGTGAGTTGCAGGTTGATATGACTGCTGGCTAAGTGATACGTTTTGCTGACTTTAGAGCTGGGATATCATGTTGAAGAGATGATTCTGTTGGCATTTCTCTTTTCTTCAGACCTCCTTTATTAGAGACCACATGGTCCACAGATGGTTAACATTACTGTCTCACAGCACTGGGGTCCTGGGTTCGAATCCTGGGGTGCTATCTGCTAAATACGCCACATACGGACAGTTACAAACAAAAGAGGCCTAATGGACCCAAGCACCTCATTCAGCTGTTTCTTGAAAGCAGCCAGGCGTTTAGCTTCAACAACATGGCTGAGCAGCTTGTTCCACACTCCCACAGCCCTTTGGGTCAAGATGTGACACTAGTTCACGCTTTTAAATGCACTTCCATGTGGCTTCCGCCCGTGTCCCGTGCTTTGACTATAACCTACTGGCTCTATGGCTGCCGAGTGCCTCACAGGACAGGCTTCGTGGGCTATTTCATCTACCAGGGTGTAACGCATGAGCAGAGGAGAAGTTAGAGAACCGTGCCAGTTGCAAACTGAAACCCAGATAAGGAGAACACAACAGTACAGCCCCAGTTCACCACACCAAGGCCATGACTCAGCTAGCAGCCATATCACCCTGCAACTCACAACTGACAGACCCACTGAAGCTCAGCAGGTGTGAGCCTGGTCAGGACCTGGATGGGAGACCTCCTGGGAAAAACTAAGGTTGCTGCTGGAAGAGGTGTTAGTGGGGGCAGCAGGGGATGCTCGCCCTGTGGTCTGTGTGGGTCCCAATGCCTAAATAGTGATGGGGACACTGTACTGTAAAAAAGCTTTAGATGAGACATAAAACCAAGGTCCTGACTCTCTGTGGTCAATTTGAAATCCCAGGGCGTCTCTCGAAAAGAATAGGGATATAACCCCAGCGTCCTAGCCAAATTTCCCATTGGCCCTTACCAATCATGGCCTCCTAATAATCCCCACCTATAAACTGGCTTCATCACTCTGTTCTCCTCCCCACTGATAGCTGATGTGTGTTGAGGGTACTGGAGCACTATGGCTGCCGTCACATCAACCAGGTGGGGCTGCACACTGGTGGTCCCCATTACCTGTAAAGTACTTTGAGAGGAGTGTCCAGAAAAGCGCTATATAAATGTAACCAATTCATGAATGACTCAATGCAAAAAAGTGCAACGCTTTTGATCATTTTGGATTCCCATATCTCACTGCACTCTCCGTTCCATTCATTTCCCTTTGCTCTTAGTGAATGATTTAACAAAAAACAGACTTTCAAGCAAGTGACTTCTGTTACAGGAACATTACTGTCCATATAGTACATAATACAACCTGTATTACTGCAGAGGCAGAATTTATCACACTTCACAAAAAATACCATCTCTAATTTATAGTGAAATTTTGAGTGGTGATCATACCATAAGGCAATTCAGAAAGTGCTTATAAGTACAGCTATGAACTTTACCCTAAACTCGTCTGACTCAGACGCTATGCAGCACACTGAAAAAAAACTTGTGGCAACTCAGTTATTTATTTGTCGAGTTACTAAAAAAAAAATAAAGATTCCATTGTTTCTCTTGAAAAACAGCCATGCTTAAATCCTAAATATCAAGCTTCAACACTATAGCACACAACAATAATCATAACTTCTCATTTCGCAAAATAGGATTTATATGTACTAATTTCAACACAGAACTACCGTCTAGCTTTAAAATGTAATTCACAGCGCATGTCCGATTCTTCATTATTCGTCGCATTTCAAACGTTAGGCTATCATGCATGCAAAATTGTAGCTTTATTCACACGTGGGTATATGGCAAACTAAATGTCATCAAGACACCCAGAGTGCTTTACTGACTAACAGCATTCAGTGCGAGTACAAAAACATCATACAATATGGATTCAAAACCGACACATTCCTCGGTAGTGTTACGTAGCCTAGCTACACATGACCTATAAAAACACAGCTGTTATGTCAGCGTTTTGATCACTGAAATGTGTGCGTCTTGGGTCTTTGATCGTCGTTTTAGCTCCGTGAATGTACTGATGGGGGGAAACCAGCACTTTCGAAATTTAATTCCAGTCTTTGCACCGAAATACCCAACTCTATTAAGTTCTGACCTACTAACACTCCCCCAAAGCCTTGAACTCAACATGGCCTCCAACACAAATATTAACGTCAACCTAACCTCGAAGCGAGGCATCAACACCTTCCTCACTATTCTCGCATCCTATTGGGTCAAAACTATCCACACTCCGCCTCCTCAGGCGTTTGGATTGGACCGGCTTGTTGTCTATCAAAGGCAGAAGTCTGACAACACACCCACCCATTTCAGGATGGGCTGAGGAAAAAAGTATAAACAAAATTTTAAAGGGCCTTATTTCGTTATATAAAGTAGTTGAAAACAGCGCTTCATCCGTTTAATTAAGCCCGGTGCCTACGAACAACCGCATAGCAAAGACGTCCTAACATTTCCGGAGCACCTATTTATCCGCTCTTTATCAAACGTAACCAGCCATTAGCTAAAAAAAAACACCCAGAATATTAGAAATAGCTAACGATACAAAAACGTTTTCTTCTTACTGGAGCTTTCTACTGACATTGGCCAAAATCATCTAGGAACGCCGATCTAAAGAGAAATGTTTAATAACCTTTCACATTGGTGTTACTGTGACATTTTAAAACGCTGTGGCTCTGGAGGGGGGCGTGTACTCTCAAAGAATGGTAACAGCTTGCGTTGCTTTTTTTAAAAAAAATAAATAAAACTGCCCTCAAGTTGTATAAACTTGAATTTAGAAACTGCTGAAAATATAAAAACAAACAGAGCATATTACCTTGCAATCAAATAAACTTGTTAAAACGATGTTTGATTAAAAATACAACACCATATTGAACACATGCAGCTGCATTACTAAAAAAAACGTGATATTTTTCGGACAATATCGATAAGCTACAAAATAAACGCATTTCGCGCATCCCATCCCAAAAGATATATGCATTACAAAAGTTGAGAGGATGCATCTACCTGTCCCAGGTGTTGAGCGTAAGTTAAGAAATAAATGGGATGTATTTAAAATACGATCAAATGTGCAATTTACGTAATTACAGAAACTAAATCCCAATTACTAAAGTCGGTACTACTGCCGATAATCAAAAAGAGAATGTCATTGGGACAGCTCAACTCCAAAATACAGCACAACTACTCTGCTTTCAGCAGGAACTAAATCCCGTTTCTGAATAACTATGGCCTCCGTTCTTCCCCCTACAGTACATACTAATTTGTTTAAGAAAAAAAAAGGAAAGAAAATCTTGCTGTTGAGGCAGAACTATATCCGTGCAAGTTAGGGGGAGATTGAAAAGCCACTTTACTCACCTTTAGACTCCCCATAAGGTTATCCAAGTGTCGTTTAGCCCAGTATTTGTGTGTTTTTAGCCATTTCTATGGTGTCCACGCTGTCTCCCCTTCTGGTTTGTTTTGTTTATCTTCTTCCTGACGGGTTCCTGGAAAGCGCGTGACTCCCCCCTCACGTGCTCCCCGGGCGACCAATCGCAGCGCCGCTGGAGGATTACCCCAAAACAAGCGCTGGTCCCAGCCGTCAATCAGCGCGAAAACCCCCCTATCAGGTGCCCCGCTCGTAATGCATAAGGGTGTGACGAAACCATTAGAAATGCATGGAAACTAATGGAATTTTTTTAAAACACTGTTTATGTGACGACTTACATATGGAGTTACATAACAGTACAGAAAGGATATATATTTCTCTGTGTCGGCTTCACAGAGCCAACGTGATGCGGTGTGGTTTTTCCCCCGTTTCCTCCCGTAGAAGGATGGAGATCATTTCTGTTACACAAACAGTGTGTAAATGATCGTGGAGTAGTCATGTCACATGGTTAGTAGTTTTGTCATTTTCTGTTGCAGTGAGAAAAGCATCTCATAGATAGCATAAATGCATCATACTGCCAAGGTTTGTATGATTTTAATCATTTCACTTTTTCCCACTCACATATTTAACAAAAAGAGCCTTCCCACTCCTTTTTGATTTTGAATATTTTTAAAGCAGACAAATTAGTAACCAGGCCATCACGCTCATCCTGTTTCTCCTATCGATTGTATTTCTGCATTTTGCTGTTTGTAAGCCAAGCAGTCTGAGTCACTTGACCAGACCTGCTTCCACTCTGCAGCCTAGCGTATTCCTATTTCATGACACATCACCAAACTGCTTTTCTTATTCAGGGTCACAGTAGCCCTGTTTCTACCCCAGCAAGCAGCAGGTACAAGGCAGGGATACATCCTGGACAGGACGCCAGTCCATCACAGGGCACACACAGACACAAACAACCCTCACAGCAGAGACAGTTTTGCCAGAAGCCAACTAACCTACCAGAAGCACAGGCTGAAATACGCAGTAATCAGCCGATTCACAGCCCCTGTTCAGCACAGGGTCGAAAGCACACATTCTGAGCTGCCTAATGCAGATCTGGGCTAGAGCTTGCTTGGGTCCTGTGAAACCATTGCTGAGTATCCCATTACATTAAGTTTTAAATAAAGATCCTTTTCCTTTAAGCAGAGTACTGATCATCACATGTTCAGCTGTTTGGTCAAGGAAGACTTCATGGAAAAACCGAGGCAAAATTTCACTTCAAGCATCAAATTTGCAACTGCGATTGTAATGGCAATGGTAATTGCAATTGTATATTGAGCCACAGGCCTGTTTTCAAAGCATAATACCACCTTTCCCATGAAACACAGCTGCTCCTATTCTTGCAGGTGTATGGTGTTTCAGTAAATTATTGCCACACTCAGTGTCCACTTCAGGCTGAGCTCACACCCCTCACGGTCAGGATCTGAAAAACTCCTTCCTCTTGCTCTGTGTTTTGGTAGGTATTGAGCAAATTCCCAGATCAATGCAGCAGACAGCAGGCTCCTGCTCTGTTTCCTCTGGCAGCAGAGCAAGGTTTCACCCTTTCAGAAACCCACTTATCAACTGTCCCTCAATCCCATCATCACTCCTGGCCTCCCACTCAGCCCTGCTGCTTGTCCATTTGGTATTCCAAAACGTTTCATCTATGAAATGACATGGCTTTGTTATTAGGAAGCATTTACCCGTGAATACAATGAACCTCAAATTAAAATACTAAAAAAAATATTTAGATTAGTCCATATCACTGTATCATTTGTCTCAGGTTCCAGTGGGGTATATGCAAAGTAACGAATTTCCCTTGTTCGCCTTGTATACTGATAGAGAATAAAAACCAATTTCGGCAAGTAAAATAATTTTATGACTCCATGAAGTTGGTAAGTAAAGAGTAGACCCTACATCAAAAGAAAGCAATGCAAGGACATTTTTAGAAGAATAAGGTATATAGATTTTGGATATTGATCAAATGTATCGGGCACTTCTGTTTAATTGATGGGTCATTCATGACCGACTGTGATAGTCGAGAGACTTTGTTGCACTAAATGACATTAGCGAAAGAGCTGTTGGGGCACAGGTGTTATAAATTGTTAAATGTCAGGTGAAGATTAAGACATTTAAGACATAAAGGAAACCATATACTCTGCTAAACCAGAGAACAATGCCTTCTGAATCGGTTTGTTAGAGGTGGGACGAGGTCAGTTCAGGTGATAAGTCCTCTTCAGTGATGAGTCAAGGTTTCCTGATGGAGGCCAGCAGGAGTGGCACAGACATGCCAAACGTTAAGCTGCCTGTGTTTAACTACAGACCAGTGGCTGGCGAGGCCTGAGTGGGATGATCTAGGCAAGAGAGTTGAGCAGCATCAACATTCCACTTCTTGAGACCGATGGCAAAACAACTGCACAGCTCTACCGTGATCAAATCCTGGGACCTCACCTGCTGCCCTTCCTAAAGGCTTAGCCTGACAAACCCTGACCTCCCTAGTCGCTATACAACTCCATTGACAGTGACTGCACATAGTCATATTGACCACTTCCTGGGACCTGACATGGTGAGATTCTTGTGCGCTCATCCTGATAGGACAGATTTACAGTGACCGATGGCTGACTGCACATCGCCATATTGATCACCTCCTGGGACCCGATATACTGCCCTTCCTGTAGGATCGTACAGCCTAATTACTAAGGATAATTAATAATTTGGCATTCCGGCCAAATAATGCACTTCTTCACGCTGTTCATGTGATAATGGATTTCCTGTGAGGTGAGCACCCTCCTTCACAGTCTTGAGCTCCAATGAAAGTGCATGAGCTGTGGTACTGTGCAGGTCAGAGACCAGACAACAGGAAAATGCTTGTCCAGACTCTAAGAGGGGAATGTGAGAGAATCCCACAAGAGAGCACCCGTAGCCTGGTGTTAATTATGCCACACGTACAGCTCACATTTCTTCTAACAATGGCCGCAAACAACACTGTTTCCCCCTGCAGTGGACTACCTGTTGATTGATGCTTTTAATCAATGTTAGCCAGCGTCAATTTACCCATGTTCCGTCTGTTCAAGATGTCAGTGCACTTGATACAAGAAGATGGTCATTTTTTCCTGACGACTTTGTGAATTTGTCGCGGTTGTAAGTGGCGTGTCTTTTGATGCTCAATCTTTAATAACTGGTTGATTTTCAATGCAATGTGCAATGGATGTTACCACATTCCACAGCGCTAAGGATCATCTGTGGATTTACCGATCTCATAAAAATACGCCAGGGCCACTACTGCCCGGTAACAGCAGTGGCCACCTCTTGTCCTCACTCGTGCTTGAAGTCTATGGGGCAGGGGCTGACAGAAACGTCTTGAAAGTGCTCGGGGAAGACGTGTCCAGAGGTCCCGCGAGGCCTGCAACAATTTAGTCTGTGGCTGAAGATGTAACTGTGGAACACGATGGTGCAAATTTCCAACATAGCTGTGCAGCCAGGTACACACTGCACAAGGAAGGGCAATGCAACACTTGAAGATCATGTGTGGGAAGGGACGCCTACGTAATAACCCAGTCGGGCTCGTTCTAATGTGCTGTGGTAACACCTTGAAATAGACAAACAAATGCATTAACCTACAGATCAGATCCAGACTGCTGCAGGTGCAAATGCAATACAGATCACCAAACCCAGACCTTTTCGGCAAGATCGTGGAGATCATCAGATGACAGAAAACGACAAATCTAACCCCCCCACCACCACTCCCAGAATAAAAATGCCAAGCATTATGGAACAAAAAAAAACAAGTAAAGATGTGAACCAATGAAAAACACAATGAAAAATAATGTCAAAGGTCTAAATCTTTGATCTATTTACAGGAGCAAAAAACATTGCAAACCACATTCTCTGTCAACCACAATCTGCATCTACACGTTCTTCCATCTAGTTTTCAGTGTGAGCTATTGGATTTCCATAACGTAGGTAAACAGCAGAATCTGTTACAAGCCCCGATAATAGAAGGTTGGGTCCAACCCATGAAGGGTTTTTAAACCAATATTCAGTTTTGCTCCTTATTTTCAGGCTTTGTGAGTGCACATTTCACAGTGCTGGATTTTAAACCAGGTTGTAAATGCCAGCTCAGAACGTTTTTGTTCAGTATAATCAATACTCTAAATAGGAGTTTCCCTTTCAGGATTTCAGTGCAGCCTCTTGTGCTATTAAAAGGACCGCAGAAAGTAACAAGCACTACAGCTGCGAGCTGCACAGTTCATAAGGGGGGTTTCCACTGAAGCAGCCCATCTGTCTTTCAGAACATGTAGAAAAACCTCTCAATATTAATTTCAAATTCACATCTCCATTGCTCAGTTTGGCACCTAAGAATGTAAAAGACAACGATCTAGACTTTAAGGATTTCAAAAAACATTATATCAAGGAACCAAGAATGATGTCCGCCAAAAGACTTTAATTTTGTCTTCTGTCAGAGGAAAAAAAAAACATCCTCACACACAGAAACAGAAAGTTTAAGACACAATGACAATTTGAGGCACAGATATGAATCAGGAATAAAATAAATACTTCGAAAATTGAGCTGGAATGAGAAAGGGCACAAGAATAAAAAGTATATATATAAATAAATCGGTCATATGTCATTTAGTTTTGCCAGGCACAGCAATCAAGTGTTAAGACAGTAAAACAAATCTGGGGGAAAAAAAGCGAATTATTCACATCTCATAAAAGTTATCCAAATTCAACTTCAACAAATTCAACACGGGAGACAAAGTATCTGAACTGGTTTGTTTCATTTCTCTGCTGCTCTCTATTACGAGGTCGAACTGTGGCTGTGGTAAGACATCTGATGATTAAGGACCGTTCCCTTTGTACAAAACTGACGACGAATAAAGATCTGATTCTGGTGGGGAAGAGAAAAGAAAAAAGATGAAAAACGGAGGTCAGTAGGAGCAAGATATGTAAACCATTTCCTGTAGGGCACTTGTAGGAGGTTCTGGCATCCCTGGCTACTTTTCCCATCCAAATACACGGATTGCCTCATCCTAATAATTCCAGCCCCTTTGGGATGAGGTATTCCCTCCAGTGGGAGCAGGAGCCCAGAGGAAGTGGTGCACTTCACCAACACGTGGGAGTGTCCGCAGTTTAAGCTCTGTGCTAAGCTCAGGGCCCAGGCACAGCCGGGAAGACTCAGCCCCGCTACACACTGTCCGGTTCCGGGTCCTGGGCCAAGCCAAGCTTTCACCCCGTAGAAATGGCTATCATTGAGCAGCCAGACATGAAACTGCCACACCAGCAGGCCGAGCAAAGTCGTTCTGCGCTTTCGAGCTCATTTTTTCCGCAGAACAGCTTTATGTGTCCGCAGCTCTGCCGAAGTGGACCCCTACTGTCCGACACGGGTCTGGACAAAAGGGGGGAAGCTCAGTTAGTCGTCTTTTCATTTGAAACAGCAGGCAGCCTCACTTGTTAACTTCTCTGCCTTTGTGAGGCTCCACAGAGCCATAGCAGAATCATTTAATCTATACGAATAAGGAAGTGAAATTTCGACAGACTGTTGGAACGAAAGTCTACTGCAGTCAGCAATTATACAGCCACATTACCGCATTCTTACGCAGTTGTCTTTTCAAGCAATGTTTTTTTGTTTTGTTTTACTGGTTCTACTTGTGTTTTGTTCTTGTAGGGTTATACAGACACCAGACTCATTCAAGTGTCCAGTAGCAGATGTACAATAAGTGTGTTGGTCCGAGAGACTCTACGGCCCCCGGCGATAAGGGTACCAGATTCTGTCCTTACCTGTGCAGGGAGAGGGGTTCTGGGATGAGAGACTCTAAGGCCAGTGGTGATAAAGGTACCAGATTGTGTCGTTTTTCAGCTGCGGCCCAAACAGGGGGTTCAGCTGGGCAAGAATGGCGATTAGCCAGCTGCATAAAAATAAGAAAATTAAACCAGAAGCGTAGTGAGAGGATTCACTCAGCCATTCACCGCACACGGCCCTGAGTCATACCGGGGAGCTGCATTCAGTTCAAGAGCTACTGCTGGATTCCAGTGTCATCTGTTGTCTTGTTAGGCCCTGCAGCGCCACAACCCTTTACATAAAATGGGTGTTAATCTTACCTCCAACTGCAAAGTGGGCAATCCTAGACTTTTACTGCACTCTATAATGATGGTACTAAACATTACTTCCACATAGGATCTCAAATGACTTTATAATGCCATAAGATCCGAGGAAGAAATCAGAAGCCATATGCATATATAACATATAAATATACAAAAGACATGCATACAAGCTGCAGCATTTATCCAGTATGCTCTAAGCAGTATAGATCCCTATGTTTTATACTATGTACTTCTATTTTCCTTTGGTCTAAGGAAGCAGTACTTGGTATTTTATGTCTTTAATTCAACGATTGTATCTCACTGCATTGAATAGTAGGCCCACCCGAGTCAAAACAACCACAGCTCTTATGTGCCTTAATTACATATTTTAAAACATCCACGGATCAGGCCTGGTTGCATGCAAAAATGTGCCCGGTAAAAATGTTGATCTGGAGACTAAGAAACGATGCTGCAGTTTAGAGCAAAGGTACCTGCTGGTTGTTTATTCTGCTTCCCTAAATCTGACAGGGCTCGGATTGCTATAATTGATACAGCTGTCACTGTCACTGTCATATTTGGCAGCAAGCCACTACAGCAGAGGTCTCCTCTCTCGTGGGTCTTTGGGCGACTTGCCCGAACTGTGATTAATTTGGTCAGTGCGTCTTGATGGGATTCTGGAAGCCACATTTCTGGAAGAACCACTGCACTGCGTAAGTGCTACTGCTTCAATGGGGGATCAGAACTGGTGTGCTAGCAGGCACAGGTGACCAAGTCGCCTATATCTATGATAGAAAGGGACTAAATTCTCCCACCTGCTTCAGCAGCATATCATACTCAAACATTTAACACCTGACAAGGGCAAACGTGTCACCAGGCATTGTTAACTCTCATGGAAAATAATATATTGAGAAATGAAAAACGTAACAATGTCGAGAAAGATGGGCATTATGCCTTCACGATGCTGTGATAATCCCCTGTGCTAAAAAAAAACCCAACAGTGAGAAGTTTTGACAGTGGTATTCTTTCCTTTATGAAAATCACACAATATTTTGTGTTTTACTGCCCTCTTGTGTGCGTGCCTTGAAATGCACTGCAGTATACACACTTGGTGTTAATAAACTGCACAACAACATTAAAAAAACATTAGGAAAACACGGGCAGCATATTGAGATAATAATTGTATAGTTATTGTACAGTACCATTATTAATTCTCTCTCCTGGGACTTAATTTTATTTACATTCCTTAATGTCTTTAAGCTTTTGTACGGCACTCCACATCCATACTCATAATGCCAGAACATAGAATAGGCTTTTCTTTTCCATCATGCTCCTTTGGTTTTATAGTCCCAGTGCCTGTATTGGCTATACTGGGAACAATCCTCCTGCTCAGTATGAAATCCCCTGGAACTCCCATTATCACCACAGTCTGCTAGAGGGGACAATTTAGGAGGAGAAGATCAGACATAAGTTCTGTAGCGCTGGAGAATGGGGGGAAACTAGAGAGCCCGACGAAATACCATGCACACACAGAAGAAATGCCACATCGACTGGCCCACAAAGCTAGAAATGAACCCACAACCCACCAGGCCACCTTCACCGATCGTTGACCCAATGTCACTGCCCAAACCCTCAGCTACAGATTCCCACCTCAAAGCCCATTGAAAGAAACCAGGCAGCCCGGGTCTGCGTGCCCCGGCTTGGCGTGGCCAGAGTTTTCAAACTTACAAGAGATAGCAGCAAATCGCGCAGGTCACCAGCATCGTGACGATAACCCTGTGGGGAAACAACAAAGGAGAGACGTTTTCACGTTCAGTACCTGCGGGTTTCTCTCGGCTCGGTTCACCGGAAAAACCAGGGTGCCTTGGAAGAACTGTGGTCCCAGTTCAGGCTCGTCGACACAGCTGGCCGAAGGCCACCTGCGATACTAAAAGAAGGACTGGCTTCGAACAGGAGGAGCCAATTTGTGCCTCTGTTAATTTCGGGCATGGAGTAGTTAACAGACTCCAGAATGTCATCTGATCGTTTTCATTTTGTCAGATCCTAAAAAGCCAACTTCAAACACATGGCTGGGTAGCTGTCTGCTACTCTTGGTGAAGAGGACCTCCTGTTTTATATGGTAAGTGTGCCTCCTGTTCATTTCCTACCGGAGCACATGGTCACTTTCATTGGGAAAAGTGTCCATGTGTCCAAATCAGTCATCATTTGAGGTTCTGAATGCAATCGGGAGTTTTAACATACTTTTCCCATCCTACTGGCATCTGCCACACATCCATTTAATCATCGTGTAGCAGACCATTTTAAATTGTTTATACCTCTACCCAGAATAGCACCTAACGAGATCACAATACTCTTCTTCATTTGGAGATTACTAGAGTACCAAAAAAACACTTAAAGCTTTTCCTATGGTAGGGGGCTTGAATATTTTTGCAGGTGTGGATTCGTTCTTGGTCAAATGTTTAAATTTAAAAGCATCAATGTTCTTTTCTGATTTTTAAAAGCAAGAATGATATTCAAACCCCTTAAAGATGTCCAGATAAATGGACTCTGTAAAGTGAAAAAAACATTTTCAGTCACCAGCTGTATGCTACTAATTTGCAGGCTCTGCCAGTGGCAACTAAATCTGCCTAGTCAAACCTGAATAGCAGCTTGACAATCTCTTCTGCAGAACAAAAACAATGGGTGATGTGCCTGAATAGGTGCATAACGCCTTGTTTTTCTTTTCTACTGTTCAGCTGATAAATGACCATGAAAACATGGGACGTCAGGCAGAAAAATGGGCAGATGGAAAAACAAGTGCTAGACATAGATGGAAAGACTGAGCATCTTCCACACTTTTCAGTTCTCATACCTTAACTGCAAAGAAGAAAGAATTACATCAAGTCCCTAATCTTCATTCATGGTCTTATAGATATTCAAAGGGAAGTCCTTAAAGACTAAAGACCTGGAAACTGCTGGAATAAAGACCAATTAAATCTTTAATATCTAAGTAAAAGAAAAACACAGAAGAAGGCATCTCCCAGGATAGGAAATAAGGCAAACTGCTTTAATTCAGTCCTAATACCCTGCAGTATAGAGGGCAGGTTTCAAAGCGGAGGAAATGAACTTGCAAACTGACCAGCAGAACTCCAGATACTGAGAACAAAGTTAAATGCAAAGAAACAAAATTTAATAAAATGTCTAAACAAACAAATGGATCAATGAAGTCACCAGTTAGCACTGGAATGAAAACCAGAAGAGACTGTGTGCCTCCAGAGATGCCCCTTAACCTGAATAAAATATTTTTGGATCATAGAATGGAATTGGAGCACTCGCAGAAACTCCATGCAGACAAGAATGAGAACATGCAAACTCCACACAGAATGCACTCCAGTCAGGAATCGACCCAAGGGCTTTGAGAATGGAGGTCCACCATGCTGATCAATGCAACAAATATTAATGAATTTCCAAATTTTCCCTGGCTTTTACCAATCATGGCCTCCTAATAATCCCCATCTCTGAACTGGCTTCATCACTCTGTTCTCCTCCCCACTGAGAGCTGGTGTGTGGGGAGTGTACTGGCACACTCCGATTACTGTTGTACCATCCAGGTGGGGGCTGCACACTGGTGGTGGAGGGAAGTCCCCACTGCCTGTAAAGTGCTTTGCATGGTTGCATGTTATAATAAATAATCATATTATTATTTTAACATTATTTATGTTGAAGGAAAGAAATGGGTGGAATAAACATGTGGATCTGGTGCGGTGGTTAGCTTTGCTGCGCTGGATTCAATTCCTGGGGTGCTGTCCATGTGAAGCCTGCATGATCTCCCTGTGGTCATGTGGATTTCCTCCGGGTGCTCCATTTTCCTCCACAATACAAAGACAATGCTGGTGGGTTAATTGGCTTCTGGGGAAATCGGTCCTGGTGTGAGTGTGTCTGTCTGCCCTGTGAGGTATCGGCCTCCTATCCAGGGTGTACCCCGCCTTGCGTCTGCTGCTGGTGTAAGGGTTCTTGGGGTCTCCGCCCTTGCCGCTCCTGCCCTGTCAGTTCGTCCCTCACTGCCTGGGCGCGAACCCGGGTCCCCGGCATCACGCAACAGGCAACAGCCAGCTGAGCTAAAGGAGAGCTCCCTCAGCCCGGGCGGCTGAGATCCCTGTTATACGCAGAGGCGTATTCGTTACACATGCTGGGATAGGCTGTGGCTCCCCCATGACGCTGAACTGGATGAAGAGGTTTCAAAATGGATGGATAGATACAGAAGACATCACATTCCCAGCCACAATGTCAATTCCAAATAAATCTAGCCCTTTTTAAAACTGCCAACCCAAATCCCTGAGGACCCATGTCCTGCAGGTATCACAAGTGCCTTCAGAGCGTGAAAAGAAGTTTAACTTGTGCCTTTCAAGCAGAACAAAATCTCCAGGACTACAGCTGGGCACCCCTGCCTGGGCTGATACACTCCTGTGATCAGTCACATGCCTCCTACTAACGCTTTGAGATCATCTTCGGCCTGACTAATACCAGGCACTGAAAAGACCCGTTAAAAATAAAAGCAGAACCTCAGTCAATGCCTCTGGCGTCTCTGCAACATTAAAGCCAATGGCAAGCCAGGAGGATTTCTACACTTCCAGAGCATGTTTGCTGGCGATGAGCTTCCCCCTTCAGACTCACTCAGTTCGACTGCGTTACAAAAAAGTGCACTCGTGCACGACGGCCAGAGTGATGGGTCACGTGACAAGCGACGCGCGCGCCCGAACCACATCAGTAGTTCCATAAAGCAACTTAAAACAGGTTGTTGTTGCTCCAATTAGCAACGTTTATATTATCATGTTAAAAGTTTAACTTAATATGGAGCGAATTCAGTCGCGCCTCCACCTCTTTTCTCTCTTCTATCTCATTTTACACGTTCGTCACAAGAAAATCGATGAATTGCTTCAAAGGTCATAAAAACACTGCAAGAACACGTAAATCCGTTTCTTCGCAAAATACATCTTTAAGAAAATGTCTAAAGAACAGGCAGTACATAAAAGTATCACGTGGCTTGCAAGTAATTATGCAGCTGAATCGATCGACCCAGTATCGCTATGTTTAAACCAACGGGGAACTACACGCTAAGTATGAAAAGGAATGAGTATGACTCTTTTTAAATTCGCAGCTCACGTAGTCGTTTAATTTTGGTGTGAAGTCGTTTTAAAATACGAGAAACTTCGCTGCTAAAAGTGAGAAACCGTACTCACCCCCTGTTTGGTCCTTTGGGAATAAACCACGGTATAACGCCACCAACAATGGCCCAAAATAAAGTCATTACAACCATTGGGATTGTAAAAGCCAGAGACGCCATTGTGGGGACCTTGCTCGGCACAGGGAACCCGAGTTTAAAAAATAACAAGAAACTCTTGATTACTTAAAAACGCTAAAACTAAAGAAGAAAAGCTGAGTTCTGTGCAACTTCGGCAGGAACAAACCCAGTCAGACCAGGAAGCTGTGATCACATGACGCTGAGAAGTCTGTGGAAGTCATGCGTCACTTGGGAGGTCCCGAATAGTGTTTTTAAAATATAAGGTACTGTTTTCATAACTTCATTTTAGATACACTGCTACAGTTGTAGCGACATATAACACATTAGCTTGTTATGCGAAAATATTTTTTCTCTTGCATGTTGTGTGTGTGGTGTTTTTGTAGATGGCACTTTTTAGACATTTGATGTATCTTATATTTTGCGCTACTTTGCAGACACCCGAAGAAGGCTCCACAGCCGAAATGTTGTGTCTCCTTTCTTTTCAGCATGGAATAAACCTTTGCCTGTTCCCTTTTAAGATGGTAAAAAGTGCTGGTTTAGAGGTAATGAATCTTTATTATGTCAAATGTGCGACACGTTACAGCTAAAACGTTTTTCACGCACTGTACTTCTTTGTGTACTACACACAGAATGAGTTTTAAAATGGACTTTATCCCCGAACTCCAGCTATTTTAGAAACGTAATAAATATAATTCATGTATATAACAAATATACTAATTGGAGGACACAGGTATTGTGGTGTAAATCGCACACAAAATGTAAACATTTAAAATATATGTTTCATTTGTTTATTTGTTGAGATGAACGTACAAGAAAAATGGTAAACGAACACATTTAGTTATGATACTTTGCTGCCTGTATGGCTTTATTAAGGTGACTGAAACATCCTACACTGGAATTGACTGGTACCGTCGGTGACGTTTGCTCTACAAACATTCTAAAGGCAAAAAACTGTGTACGCAACAACAAAAAGAAACAGAAATAAACAAAGGGAGAGACGCAAACGAGAGTATATGATAAAATGTGCAAGTAAGAGACCGACACTCAATGAGCAAATCGAATCCAAAAAATGACTAGAAAGACAAATATTAAAACAAAATCGGTTCATATGAGCGAACTGGATACAGTAATAATTGCTCACATCTCTATAAGGCTTTGCACTCCAAAGGTGTTCACATTTAACCAGCAGCTGTATCACACTGGCAGCCCACTGAAGCTCAGCAGGTGTGAGCCTAGGCAGTACCTGGAAGGGAGACCTCCTGGGAAAGCTAAGGCTGCTGCTGTTGTGTTAGTGGGACCAGTAGGGGGTGCTCACCCTGCAGTCTATGTGGGTCCTAATACCCCAGTATAGGGACGGGGGACACTGTACTGTAAAAATAAAGGTGATGGCCTTCAGAAGAGAACTAAACTAACTTGGTCCTGGAGCTGCATGGTCAGTAAAAATCCCTGGGCATTTCTCAAAAAGAATGAGAAGTAAAACCGAGGTCCTTGGTTTGGGGTCATTAAAAATCCCAGGGCGTTTCTCGTAAAAAGTAGGGGTGTAACCCCGGCATCTTGGCCAAAATTTCCCATTGGCCCTTATCAATCATGGCCTCCTAATAATCCCCGTCTATGAACTGGCTTCATCACATTCTCCTCCCCACTGAGTGTACTGGCACACTCTGGCTGCCATCGCAACTTCCAGGAGGGGACGCCCCATTACCTAGAAGTGTCAAGAATCATTACTGATTTATTCATTTACAATAATTAGAAGTTTATCTGCATCTCTTGCCATCTTATTACATACCGCTTGTGCTTTTATCAACACAGATGCATCACAAGCAAATTGTGAAATTCAGATGAAGTACGCCTTCAAAACTCCACCCATGTTGATAGCTGGAATGAAAACCAGCAGGTGTATAGACCCCTGGACTATAGTATAATAATTGCTTACACTTATATAGCGCTTTTCTGGACACTCCACTCAAAGTGCTTTACAGGTAATGGGGAATCCCCTCCAACACCAGTGTGTGCAGCATCCACCTGGATAATGCGACGGCAGCAATAGTGCGCCAGAACGCTCACCACACATCAGCTATCAGTGGGGAGGAGAGCAGAGTGATGAAGCCAATTCATAGATGGGGATTATTAGGAGGCCATGATAGGTAAGGGCCAATGGGAAATTTGGCCAGGATGCCGGGGTTACACCCCTACTCTTTTCGAGAAACTCCTTGGGATTTTTAATGACCACAGAGAGTCAAGGACCTCGGTTTTATGTCTCATCCAAAGGATGATGAGACATATGAAGATAACAACTGACCACACTTTGCGTAGTTCCATAAATTTGCACAGCTGTTCATTAATGAGACTACATGAATAACTTCGACTCTCCTCAGTACACCAAATACAAAACTCATCACTTTCCAAAGCCTGTAGGTACAAGGGTGTCCAATTACTAGTTCTGAAAGGCCAGTTTATCCACAGATTTTTATTCCAACTCCACTCTTAAACCAAACTTAACTGGACCAATTTAACAGCTTCTCCCAGCCTTCCTTTTCAGTGCCACTGCATTAAAGAAGCTTAGAAAACCAGCCCTGCTCTATTTACAGTATCACAAAAAACAGGAAACTGCAGAACCCCTTTTCTCCCTAACCGCCTTTTCATATATCATTTTGGTCAACAATGAAGAACAAGACTTTATTCAGTAATCTTCCTTTTAAATCAAAAGGCTAAATAAGGTAGTAGGCTTATCCTAAAACAAAAACTCAACAATTCAGTAAAGACAAGGACAACTATTTCCTGGATTTTTACAGTCTTTTATTGGTGTTAGCAAAATGAATGTTATTTCATTCCTGCATTTTCTCAATGGTCTCCTCCTTGTATTTTCCCTTCTCCTTGCCATCCTGGCGAGACTTGGCTTTGCGTTCCAAGATCTTCTTGCGATCCTTGTCCAGCTTTAACCTGGTGATCACCACCTGGAACAAACATTAAGAATAAAATGAAACACTAGGAACACCAGAATCCGAACTCCTCACTGCTTCACCGAGCTAAATGTTTTCCAGAGGACAGCTTCAATTAATGTTGCCAGGCACAAGGAATCCCAAGACACAGAAATCAAAGAATCATCTGAAATATTGTAAGAAAAGGTTTCCTATGAACATTTAACATGAGCTGCAGAAACACACTTTTTAACAATGCTCTGAAGGAATTATTAGTTAAGGAGTTTAAAACTGACCCCCCTTATAAAGCCTATATATAGAGAGCCTCTTTTGCAATATAGTAGTACCTCACTCATCCTACATTTAAGTTACTAATGGGAAGAATTAATTGTCTCTAAATAAGGACAGCCTTATTGTGGCTCACAATATGTTTGCAAAAGTGCTTTTTACATTCATCTTTGATGGCATAAAACAAAACCTGCACATTACATGCTGATCAGCATAAACAGAGGACTAAAAGAAATTTCAGAGTACGAAATGATTAACTAGCTATGCTTGACCTTTACCCAAAAACAAGCAATCCTTCAGGCAAGGCAAGTTCTGACTTTTAGATACCTCACTCTCTAGTGTCCAAGCTCCCTTGGACAAAAGTACCAATTAAAAGACTTCATTAAAGGGGCCGTACCTTGCTGGGGTGAATACCGACATGCACTGTGGTGCCATTGGCCTTCTCACGCTGGACACGCTCAATGTAGATGACATACTTCTTCCTGTAGACCTGCACCACCTTGCCAATCTGCTGCCCTTTGTAATGCCCCCGGACAACCTGCATACCACAAACACACATCAGCACAGGCACGCACGTCCCAGTGGTCACAAAATCCCTGCTCCGAATTCAGAAAGCTTTATACAGAAAAATCAGCTTCCTGGAAAACATTCCGTCACATTTACTGTCCCTTAACATCACCCTTTTGCTACTCACCCTGTAATTCAATCATTTATCTGTTTTCGGAATTCTTTCTTTTGTGAGCTAGACTCCTGATCACATTAATCATAAAAACTATCACTTATTTCCTTCAGTGCAGCTGTTCATCAACCATTTAAATTTAAGCTGTGGGCCATTTAAACATCAAAATAATAATTAACTGTTTTATATAGCACCTTTAAAAGTGACTTCTCAAAGTCATTTACATGAAGAAAAAAACAATGAGAGAAGACAGAATTACACAATCACAATAAGGGCTTGGGATACAGTACAAAAAGCAAAGAAGCAGACATAAAACCAATTAAATAAAATCCCTTTTAAAGTAGAAGGTTTTGAGTTTTGTTTTTGCACGTCCTGAGGGAAGGTGACGGATATCCTCTGGGGCTCTGGAATGTTCCGTTCTTAAGCTTGAGAGCATCTATAGAAAAATCACTGTTTGAACTGCAGGCATCCCATTTCTAAACTTGACATTCATAGCCTGCTTCCTTGCTTCACGATGGCAAAACCCGTCTTCGTAGGACTGCACGACAAGCCCCGAGTTGCAGGAATATAGGTCTTGCTACCTCTGTCCCAAAACAGGAACTCCTCAAATCAAGACCCACCTGAACCTCGTCGTCCTTACGGATGGGCATGGAGCGCACGTTGTACTTCTGTCGGAGCTCCTTGGAGAGGGGAGAGGACATGATCTTCCTGCGAATGTGAGACGGGGCATTGAAGTGCCTCTTGCGGTTCTTGCGGCGGGAGGACGTGACAAATGGATTCAGCTTCATGTTGGCTGGGGAAGAGAGGAGGAAGACCAGGTGATTATCCTGCAATGCTCTCTGTACGGCTAAGAGAAAAAGTATGTGAACCGATCGGAATCATCTGCGTTCCTGCATTAATTGCTCTTCTGATCTTCATCTAAATAATAATAGAAAAATACATTCTGATTAAACAAATAAAGAATTGTAATGTTTATTTCTTTCCTATCACCGTACATAGATTCTTTGCACAAGAACAGTATTCTCATCCCATTAACATGAAAAACTGCAGGACAGACAGGTAAAACAGAGACCAGCTGAACCAACAGATCAGCCCTTTTGGAATCTGGACAAGACAGGCTCTTCAAGAGGGGACTGAACATCTGCAAAACTGTGCCATTTTGGCTGGTCAAGAAACCAAGCTGCCAGTGGAGGGAATCTCACGTGATATTGGGTTTAATAAGCTGCATTTTCTTGCACATCACCAAGTTCTGAATGCTTGCTTTAATTTTTTAAACGTGTCGTATGACAGGAATGGCATTTTCTGCCTTTTATCTGACCCGGCTGTTTTCAGAGTCCCCGGTTTTACAAGCAGCAAACTGCTGTGCAATGGGAAAGGCATCTGCTACACTGAAAAAGCTAAGAAAACCCAAAACATCAGCAGTCAATAATGTCCAGACCGGAGGTGTTCAATCCTGAGCCTGAAGGGCTGGTTTGTCTGCAGGCTTCTACTTCATATCTGTTGTTCTGTGTGTTTATCGTCCTGTACTATCCGTTGTATGTTGTTCTAGGTTATGCATAATGGTTGGCTGTAACTTTCATTATTTACCGTTTTGTAACGTACTGTGCATAATGCGTGAAAGTGTTGTGAATTGTACTGTACACATCCCGAGAACACAGTGCAAACTGCAAATAAATTCCTCCTCTCTAGGTCTCCTTACAGCGGCAGCACCTCAAGAGCTGGGAGTTGTAGTTCAATTGATTCAGTTCAGCTAGATATAAACTGATATAAGTGATGAAAACCTGCTTCAACACCAGCCCCCCAAGATCAGTTTGATGCTCCTAGTCTAGACATTATTAATCATAAAAACATGGATGTCTCACTAGGTACTTGAAGACACGATTTGTACATGAAGGAGACTGGACCACACAAGTCACACCGCTCCTAAACCATGTTACTCATTTCTTCCGCTGAAGAACCGAGCCAGGCAGCAGTCCGGATCCCGAGATAGCTTTAACCAGGTGAACCAAAACAACTTTCGTTTCTTAGCCACCGATACAGCCAATCGAGTTCTGTTAATATTTATAAACCCTACACACCGATTCAAAAGTGACCACAATTGAAAACGTATAACGTGCAGCAGCTCAACAGAAGCTTCACCCCTTCAAAGGAGTGCTGCTCTTCCACTAGGTCATATTCCTCTGGAAAAATAAACGACAGCACCGTGAAAGACACAAACCACACTTTTTCGGGACTAATTTATAAGTGGCAGAAGTCAGTGAAGGAAATAATAAATGCATGCCTGCGATAAACAGTTTCAACAGGCCAGATCAGTAGCTACTCGGTCTTAATAACTCATTTCAGTGAAATAATGGCACCACAATACACCTTATAAGCTCCTTGTTTGAACACACGGTGTTTTGTGAGGCGCCCATTCTCTAAAACTCAGGATGCCCACAGATTTCTTTGAAATACATTAGGTACAGCAGATCTTACCCTGCCGATCACTTCACTATGGCCGCCGGAAAAGAGAGTCCAGAAGTACTTCCGCTCACATTAGTGCGCCGGTGTTCTCGCGAGGACGTCCGAGCTGAACGAGAACAGCACGCTTTGTCAAATTATGAACAGCGACACTCAGCGGAGACTCGGTTCAATAACAGTAGCGTCTCAGAATGGAGTATTACTGAGAAATAAACATATCAGAGTGTCAAGGAAGAAATATTTACTACATATATAAGGGAATGTCCTTAACTGACAGGCCTTGCAGGATGAGCAGTGAAACACGAACCTGAAAGTACAGGTAGAAACAACGTGCAAGTGTGTTTAAAACTGAGAAGAGGAGGCACTTCTTGAACCCAAAGAGTAGAGGGAGTTTGGACAAGCTATCCCACCATGTTGCTGTAGTTGATACCCTGGCTTCTTTCAAGACCTCCTCTCACTTGCACTTCTTGCACTTCACTTTGCACTTCTCACTGTACTGATTGTATTGTATGTATTGTATTATTATTATTATTGTATCATTCGTTACACTGTGGCTGTTGTCTGTGTTAAGCTGCTGTTGCACTGCAATTTCCCTCACGGGATCAATAATCAATATCTCTCATTTGTAACACTTCTTTTGTTCTTCATACTGTACATACATTAACAGAGAAATAGCAATGTCTCAATGACTTTGGTCAGACATCTATAATAATAATTGCTTACACTTATATAGCGCTTTTCTGGACACTCCACTCAAAGTGCTTTACAGTAATGGGGATTCCCCTCCACCACCACTAGTGTGCAGCCCCACCTGGATGATGCGACGGCAGCCATAGTGCACCAGAACACTCACCACACATCAGCTATCAATGGGGAGGAGAGCAGAGTGATGAAGCCAATTCATAGAGGGGGATTATTAGGAGGCCATGATTGGTAAGGGCCAATGGGAAATTTGGCCAGGATGCCAGGGTTACACCCCTACTCTTTACGAGAAACACCCTGGGATTTTTAATGACCCCAAACCAAGGACCTCAGTTTTACGTCTCATCCGAAGGACAGCGCCTGTTTACAGTATAGTGTCCCCATCACTATACTGGGGCATTAGGACCCACATGGACCACAGGGTGAGCACCCCCTGCTGGCCCCACTAACACCTCTTCTAGCAGCAACCTTAGTTTTTCCCAGGAGGTCTCCCATCCAGGTACTGGCCAGGCTCACACCTGCTGAGCTTCAGTGGGCTGCCAGTTGTGAGTTGCAGGGTGATATGGCTGCTGGCGAGCTACTAATCATTTCTTGCACGTTCATTAACAACTCAGACAGTTGTTAAATGAATGCGTAATAACATGCATAACTTTTGTATCTATCACCATACAGGTGATATAGCCAGCAGCTATATCACCCTGCAACCCACAACTTGCAGTGCACTGGGACTGGGGCATTGCTGTATAGCATTAGTAGTATTAACTTAAGTCTTAAGGCCAAAAGGTGTTCAGAGCAGTAATCTAAAAGTAATGACAGAGATAAAAAGTCCCTGATATGTACAATCAAAATTCTTAGAAAAATAGAAGATAGGGACCATTGACTGCATAAGAGGACTTTAAATTGAAGCTAGAAGAGGAGGTACATGGTCAGAAAATCATTGGATTTGAGATTTTATTAAAATCTAGGCATGTGACATGTGAATACGCCTATTATTGAGGTCATTCCTAGATACACTTGGAAGTAAAACAGAAGTGATCAACTAGGCAATCATCTTCTCGATAGCACACAGGGAAAGATATTAACATTCTAAATACACAATTTGCAAGCAACGGGCACAAGGCAGGATACACCCTGCACAGGACACCAGTCCATCACAGGGCACACACAGACACTCACACCAAAGCCAATTTTCCCTGAAGCCAAGTATAACTTAATCAAAATAACCTACCACTATGTTTCTGGACCATGGGAGGAAACCTGCACACAAACATGAGAAGAACATACAGACTCCACACAGATAGCGCCCAAGGTCAAGAGTTGAACCCAAGGCCCCACTGCTGCAGTGCGGCAAAGGTAACCACTATTCCAGCATGTCACTCTAGTTAATTAATAACTACTCACATTTAAAGAATGCTTTTTACCCTGAAGTATCCCTAATATACTTAATCATATATCCTTGGCAACCCACGACAATGCACAGCAGCCATTCTGCACCAGCAGCCCCACTACACAGCAGAGTAGGGGGGAGGAGATATTTCTCCATTAAGGGGGTTAAGGTGAGACTTTAGAGAAGCAAGACTCTTTAAGCCCAGACTGGAATTTAGCCAGGACACTGGGGTTAGCACCCCTGCTCTTATGCACAGTGCCATGGGACCTTGAACTATCAAGTAGTCATTATCATGAACTAGCATTGGTTTATCATCTCATCCAACAAAGGCACCATCTACAGTAAAGTGTCCCTGTCTCCATTCTGCAGGGAGTAGTCAAACATAACCCTAAGGACACAGGGGGAACCTACAGGAAAGTACACTCTTAAAACTCAGAACTTCTTTACCCACAGAGTTGTGGGAGAGTGGAACAAGCTGCCTATATACGTTGTTGAAGCTGATACTCTGGCGTCTTCTAAAAATGGTTGACATCCTTGGATCAATTAACTACTAGGGACAAGCAACGGTTTATTCCATGCTGAAAAGAGAAGAAAAGAAACACGATGTTTCGGCTGTGGAGCCTTCTTCGGGTGTACACCCCTGAAGAAGGCTCCATAGCCGAAATGTCGTGCTTTTTTTTCTTTTCTTTTCAGCATGGAATAAACCTTTACGCGCTGCTCTGCAGCCTACGCATGCTGACGCAGCTCTCTACTTCAATTAACTACTGACAACCAAATGGGCTCGTTGAGCCAGATAGTCTCCTCTCATTTGTAACCTTTCTTCTGTTCTTATATTCATTGTAGAGCAATAGTTTGGCAAATCTAATGCCAAAAGTGACGCTTATTTCTCCACTGACACTTTACTTTTGTTGTTTCTAGGAAGTGTCCAAGCCCACCACTGACCCTTTCTACGATCTGACATGGAAGGAGGTAACGCTGCTGTCAACACAGATAGAGAGCTAGACGTACGGTGCAGTCTACACAAGTCTGACAAAACAGTGCTGTATTGGGGGAACAAAAAAAGTACATGAGCTGTATGAACACAAAATTGTATTAAGTGAATTTCACATTAAATTGATATTAAGAAAACAGCAGAATCAAGAAACATCAAAACAATATAAAAAATCTTATTGTTCCTTTTTAAGACCTTTGAGCTTTGAATGTCTCTTGCAAAATGTCGCTTCTTCAAAGAATAAACGATTCTTATATTGTTTGGTATAGTCTAAAGAATAGACTTTTTCTGCACACATTATTGCGCGAAAACTAAAACCCAGAAAAACAAATAAAAATTTGAAGCCTGGTTTGTAATTGAAGGGTACTCTAACTCGAAGAAAACGTGGAACAGTGTTGGAATTCTCTGTCAAGCTGAACTAATAGTGTATGAGAACTCGCCTGCTGGTAAACATGGAAACTCAGAACCTGTCTCGAATTTTCCACTGAGGGAAAGAGGGAAGAATGGTTTCAGGGAGCCACGACCTGAGAATCTTGTCATGACCCGGTTTTTGCCGGAATATTTTGTTCACCCCCCACTTCCTCGCGGTTTTTTTAGGGTGTAAAGCATTACTCATTCACTAAGAAAAAAAAATGAATTGTGGGAACAGGTTTCTCAAAAACACTGTTCTCGTGCACTTGTTCAAAGCGAAATCTAAATATTGTATGACAGAATTTATTGCGGTCACCTGTGCGCTAGAGGGCTTTTTTTCCTCTTCAGAATGATAAAAGTCCTGAGCATGCAAACAAGTCCTCCGAATATAAAAGAATCTGGGATCTTTAAGCAGGTGCTCTTTACAGCGCTGTGTCAACATTGGGCTCTCAAATGCGGATGTGCGGAGAGAAAAGAAACTTCGACAGGATTACAGAAATAAAACGCGCCTTGTGTTGCTTCGATAATGCGCTAAATTCCCTTCGAAAGGGCGTTTCCTGCGGTGTTATTTGCTCGTTCTGTGAGGCATTGTCTGAGCCCAGGAGTTTTAGATTTCATATTATGAGACATGCATTGAAGGAAAGACATAAAGAGAATGAAAGAAATTGCACAAAGAAAAGCGAACCTTAACCATACAAAAGCATGGGATACAAAGACCATACTAAACCAGCCACGATCAGAACAATATAAAATACATAAATATACATATATTGCTCGTTCATTATGTAATGAAAGTGCATTTAATTATATATATATATCAAATAAGAATTCTGTATATTTAGAGGAAAATAATATATAACACCCCCAGCGAAAACAAGAATCGTATTCTTCAACTTGATAATCAAATCTTCACATTCCAAACATCTCACGACACATGACTCAATTCTGAGTATACCTGTGTTTGAAAACAAAAGGATTGTATGAGACCTGATTAGTTATTGTAGTTTATTATCATTTATGATCATTTTGGATACTTTCGAACAGCTGCAAAGACTTCCAGTGGCTTTAAGGTATTTGCCAACATCTGTTCCTTTGAAAGACACGAGATAAATGTCTCTAGTTATTAAATTTTTTTAAGTGAAATACGTTGTTGTTATCGTTTTAATTCAGAGCATTTAGGCTGGCATGAGCGTTGTTCTTTGGACACTACCCAAAGGAGAAACATATAAAAGGATGTCCAAATGAATAAACGTTAACCGCAAAGCACAAAGCGTTTAATTATTAACTGCTGCCTGTGTTCTCATTGTGGGAAATAAGAAAGCTGTTCACATTATTAAGGCGCTATAAAACTCCAGCTGCCTGCAAGCCTTCGCCCGCTGGATTATAAAGAAACCGCACGGCCGTTACCTGAGGGTCTGGCGATGCTCACGGCAGTCGGTGTGTCAGAGCCCACGTGGTGAGGGGGGGGATTAGATCTAAACTAGTTCAATTTATCTGCATCTTCATATCCACTCTCCGACACCAAGGTGTCTTTCACTGCATCGGCACTCGGCGTTGCGTGTGGGGGAGCTCTCTGTTCCAGTCAGGCTTTTAAGAATTCTGTCATCTAACCTAATGCAACTTTGCTTCGCCTGCATTCGTCCTGTGCGTGAAGTTTCATTTAGTTTCCGTTTGCTCGGGGGAAAAAAGGCGCCTTAAGATGTCTTAAAAGAGGAAAAACGCAGTAGAGTCCATGACTGAGCAATCGGTGTAACATCTGACGATTCAATTTTTTTCCCGTCTGCGCTGAACTCTTGCTCCAGTTCAATGACTATGGCGAGAGCGTGCAAGCCCATGGTAAGTGCGCTTTAACGGAGTTAGAACCGAGTTCTTATGACTGTATGCAAGTACGACGTTTCATTCATATTTGTCGTTAAATGTCCGTGCTAATCTGAACAAAATGCGTAAAACGGACCGACCAATTAACAGGTGCATGTTTTGCTGAAGATGTCCGAAATTAAAATCATGATACTTCAATATTGGTAAGTGCAGAAAAGAAAATAATGTCAAGTGTTTGAAACGCGAAAAAAGGATGAAAAACAATCACGAAATAGAACTGAAATAAATCTGGGTGCCTGGATTTTAACATGTAACTTTCCTAAGGTGTTTGCTGCACTAACGTTGTTCCGAAATAATGCATTTTAACAAGGGCACACTCATTATCCTTTTATTTTCGTGCAATGTTCGCACCTGCTGCAGATCCTCGTGGCTGTGCTGCTGCTGTTTGTCGTGATGGCGACGGACACTGAATCGAGGGACAGGCGCAAAGACGAGCGAGGCGCACGTCGGAAGAACGGCCGTTTGAGAAACAAGGGGAGCTCGGCGCGGCGCCACAACGGCACCTCGATGAACAGCTCCCCAGACCCGGTCCTGGTGACGGCGGAGGGGGAGAGCTCGCAGACCTGGGAGGAAGACTACGAGAAGAGCATCGGCGATATGGTGGCACAAGTGAGGAACAACTCGGCGCTGTCCAAGACCAAGTGCGCGGTGGATCGGCGCCTATGGATGTCCAACACCCGCAGCCTCTCTCCCTGGTCTTACAGGTCAGTAAATGCAGGCTGAGATGGCACTCGCTCTTCCGTTATGTCTCTGCCTGGCTTGTTGCTCACGAAACCTCTTGGTACTGCCTGACGAGCTATTTTAAAGCTTTTCCCCAACACAGGGTCATTAAGAACAAACTACTGCAGAATATGGTTAATTAAACTCGACAATAAACTGGAGTTAATTCAAACTTTCAGCTGAAATTGAAACAGTTAATGACAGCTCCCGCTGATTTCTCAATAGCTGCACGTATGTGTATTTGTGACCTATTGCTACATTGTACCTTCCTCTAAATTTTAGTAACGACTTTTCAGCTAGCGTGGAACAACTTTTGCTCTAGGGCAGAATTAACAGCTTCAACAATCCTGGTCAGTTCCTTCAACTAACGGCAGGGAAGACCACCTCAAGAATAGGAACTTTTTTTTTTGCTCTTCACGTACTGTGCCGCAATGAAGCGCCTTAGATCAACGAGAACGTCCATCGCACCTCTTTGCATAAATCCTACTATTTTCTCTCTTTTTCGCCCCTCTCTCCCACCCGCACAAACCCAGCATTAACCACGACGAGAATCGGATTCCCGTGGATATTCCCGAAGCCCAGTGTTCCTGCTCGGGCTGCATCAACCCCTTCACCATGCAAGAGGACCGGACCATGACCAGCGTGCCCATCTACACCAAAATCCCGGTCAAGAGGCTGCTGTGCGACACGAAGAGCAGGAAGCAGAGGAAGAAAAAGAAGAACTGCATCCCGGAGTACCGCACGGTGGTGGAGAACATCGCAGTGGGCTGCACCTGCATTCTCTGAGAGGGGAGACCGGCGCAGAGACATTCGAAGGTGAATCGTGGGTGAAGCGTGAATCGCTCGCCCTCCCGTTTTCCTAACGGAAAAAAAGACAACATTCCTGTATCTTCTTCTACTGCTTTTAACTTTTGAGTGCCTCTGTGTGGTTCGGACAACGGCCACTTGTTCCATGGTGTCCTTTCTGTATACATCTCACTTTTCCATATACAATCAACACTGTTAAAGGAGCTACTGCGTTTATAGCCAACAGCTGCTTAATGAACAAAAAGAACACAGACTGCAGTCCGTACCCTGCCCCCTTCTCTTCCGACACACTCCTCTGCGGGCAACCCAATTTTCAGAGGAGGAAAGAGATTTCTCAATCGGGTTGAATGTCACGAAGATAACGAACGAGGAGGCCATTCTGCGTTTCTGACGTGCTTGGCTGCTAGGTCTTACTCAGCCATTGCTTGAGAGGAGTCAGGTTCTGGGCTTTGCCCATGCATGGTGGCTTTTTCCAGTCTCCCACCACCCTTTGCGTAAAAAAAAAAGTGCCTCCCGTCCTCAGGTTTACAGGACGATGACTGATGTCGGAGAGCTGCATCTTAGCAAGCATTGCATTGCCAAACAATACACAGAACACCCTCTAGGGTTATCAACCAAAACATTACAGTTCGGGTGTGTTAAAGTTAGAATAAAAGTCACAGCCTATGTAATCTGCAAGATGGTTTTGGTATTTAATATAAGACTGAAATGATTCCACAGACTTAATTTCACACTTGTTTCACATGGCTGACTTGGTTCATGACTCTATTTTTCAAGGAAAACGTGCCTGATTACTATAAAAAGGCAGAATTTCAACATTCTGATACACTTTGATTTATTCAAATATTTCCCGTGTCTCTATCACAGTGCAGTGGTTAGCACTGTTGCCCCCCTCAGTGTTGGGGCTCTGGGTTCAATTCCTGTGGTGCTATCTGTGTGAAGTTTGTATGTTCTCCCTATGTTAACGTGGGTTTCCTTGAGGTGCTCCGTTTTTTTCCAAAAGTCCAAAGACATGCTGGGAGGTTAACTGACTTCTGGGAAAATTGGCCCTGGGGTGAGTGTGTGTATGTTTTGTCTGTGTGCACTCTGCACCGGACTGGTGTCCCATCCGGGGCATATCCTGCCTTGCACCTGTTGCTTGCCAGGATAAGCACCAGCTCCCCTGCTGCCCTGCACTGGATAGTGGTTAGAAAAAGGATGGATGTGTGTCATATTCATTTGAATACCAGGTTTTAGTAAATCTGAGCGACTGAGTGTGCATCTGAGAGACCACAGGCATTGTGGAACCAAGTTCTCAAAATCCACAGGCTGGACAAGTGATTAGGCTTTAAACAGCCAGCACTGGCAGAAAACAAAATCTTTTGTTGAACCTCTGCATCCAGGTTCATCCTCCCAGTGCTGGAATGGGAATCCACTTCAAACCACTGTTGTTCCCGGACTCCATCAAGGCCCTATTCCCCCCCTTCACCCCTTAACAGCCCACTGCCCTTCGTATTCTGCCCCCCCTGTAGCTCCCACTGTGAGCCTCCGAGCACTGGGGCTCCCTGGGAGACACTTAATGTTAAGTAAGAGAATCAGCGAATTCTGGCAGTTAACTCGCAGAGTATTCACATTAAAACCTAAAGCTTTGATTACTGTTGAGGACTGGAAATGAACTGGCCTGAACTGGCTAGCAGGATATTTTCAAGGAGTTCTTGGGGTTTTGTCTCGTCCTGGTCTTTGTTCACCACACAGATCGTAAACATTATTGAGACCTTCTGAGACTCTTGCACGACAAGTATTTGTCCTTATTTTTTTTTTTGTAGAGAAATTGCATTTCTTGCCCTGTGCTTGAACACTACAGAACAAATCCTGTCCAATATTAGAACAACCTTTCAATGGTACCTTCTGCTCAAAATGCCGACATCCCTGTTATACAATGCAAAATAAATGGCAAAACTGCAAAACAGCTTTTGATATTTATTAAAGACCTTCTGGGGTGTCACTTCATTTGCAAAACATTCTCAAAGAATTTTGAATTCAGGAACCTACAGTAGTCACAATCAGTGCTGTAAATGAATCTTTTGAAATAAAAAAGACTTACAGTCCTTTATCTCCTCCTTCAAATTCAAAAACGTTTTACAAAAATTCTTCAAAATCTCATTGTTTCATTTAGTATACTGCATGATACCATATTTAGGTCTGACAATCCACTGTCATACTTGGAATTATCTGTAGAAGAAAAAACATCTTGTTAAAATGGAGTTTCCATGAACATGTCTAGTATTTCACAGTGCAACTGTACTTGAACAAAGCAATGAATTATAAAATTGAGATGAATTTCCTCCAGCCAGATCAAGTACTGGTTTGTTTTCCACAAAAAAATACTAGAAAATCTTAGTGTTATCTTACTATTAGTAATGTATATATACATACTATAAGTAAAGCACACCTTGTAAAGTAACTTTCCACATATTGTTGAGATGTTACAGGACAAAGTTCAAACTTACCAGAACAGAAAGGTCAGTTAACCTCTATGGGGCAGAAAAAAACAACAATGAAAATGAATACTATGTTTCCTAACTTGCTTACGTGTAACATAGTTTCCTATCAAGACCAGCTGGTGCACCTTGTTTTAGAGATCTGATGGGATATGGGAAATGTAAATCTGTATTGTCACATTAACACTATACTTGACAATTAGCAAGATGTTGCAGTGCTGAAGCTGGGCTTCACGGCAGCATACGTTCCCCACACTGAGAATAATCTGCTGGCCCTGGGACTCAACAGATGTATGTCCCTGTGGCACTTCAAGACCACTACCATCAGAAAACGCTGACCCATCCCCTTCACCTGCTCACAGAAGGAAAGAATAGGTCCAAGTTACCCTGCCATGTGGGTATTTGTGCTTTCCTGGAAGCAAATTGTAGTTTTTTTGGAGAAGTTAAATCAATTGACAATGTCGGACCCCAGCTCTCTTGCCCTCTCTCGGAGCCCGGGCGGTCACAGCTCGGTCTTGATCTTGTGCACCAGGTCCTTCTGGTCGATCATCTCCTGCTGCCTGTTCCAGCGGTGGTAGGCCAGCAGCGCGATGTTTTTGGCCGCCACGGCGCTCATTTCCATGGCGCTGGCCGCCCACTCGATACCGTTGAGGTAGTAAAGGCCATCGTGCAGCACGAGGGGCGGCAGGGCCTGAGAGGACCCGTACTGGGGGTACGCCTGCCAGTCCGTCGCCTGGACGGAGTAGTAGGACTTGAACAGGGTCTTCAGCTCCTTCTTCCCCAGGGGCTGCTGGGAAAACACCTTGTAGACGGCCGCCTCCTGCGGCTGCTTCCTGCGGAAGGAGGCGCTGATGTTGACGGGGCAGACGCTGCCCACGCTGTTGAAGAAGAGCCCAGGCGTGTCGGTGGTCAGCATGCTGGCGAAGGGGAAGAGCTTGGGGTCCGGGAAGCCAAAGTAGGAACAGTTGAGGTAGCCGTGGACAATGGACGCCACCGTGTGGTGGTAGGAGCCGGTGATTCCTGGCAGGGGCGGGTCGAAGCCGTCAAAAGCGAGGCCCGCCGACCCATCCTGCTGCAGGGGCGTCGCCAAGACCACAATGTCATAGATCTCCGCGCCCTTCTCTTCCTTCTCATTAACAGAGCTCAGCTGGTACTGGGTGCCCTCGGCTTCGGAGGCAAAAAACGAACATAGAAACACCCAGCAAA